>NW_026652280.1:15060093-15144435 GCF_009828535.3 Hylobates moloch | reverse complement strand
ACCCATGAGCATGGAATGTTCTTCCATTTGTTTGTATCCTCTTTTATTTCATTGAGCAGTGGTTTGTAGTTCTCCTTGAAGAGGTCCTTCACATCCCTTGTAAGTTGGATTCCTAGGTATTTTATTCTCTTTGAAGCAATTGTGAATGGGAGTTCACTCATGATTTGGCTCTGTGTTTGTCTGTTATTAGTGTATAAGAATGCTTGTGATTTTTGTACATTGATTTTGTATCCTGAGACTTTGCTGAAGTTGCTTATCAGCTTGAGGAGGTTTTGGTTTGAGACGATAGGGTTTTCCAGACATACGATCATGTCATCTGCAAACAGGGACAATTTGACTTCCTCTTTTCCTAATCGAATACTCTTTATTTCCTTCCCCTGCCTGATTGCCCTGGCCAGAAATTCCAACACTATGTTGAATAGGAGTGGTGAGAGAGGGCATCCCTGTCTAGTGCCGGTTTTCAAAGGGAATGCTTCCAGTTTTTGCCCATTCAGTATGATATTGGCTGTGGGTTTGTCATAGATAGCTCTTATTATTTTAGGATACATCCCATCAATAACTAATTTATTGAGAGTTTTTAGCATGAATTTTGTCAAAGGCCTTTTCTGCATCTAAGGAGATAATCACGTGGTTTTTGTCTTTGGTTCTGTTTATATGCTGGATTACATTTATTGATTTGCATATTTTGAACCAGCCTTGGACCCCAGGGATGAAGCCCACTTGGTCATGGTGGATAAGCTTTATGATGTGCTGCTGGATTTGGTTTGCCAGTATTTTACTGAGGATTTTTGCATCGATGTTCATCACGGATATTGGTCTCAAATTCTCTTTTTTGGTTGTCTTTCTGCCAGGCTTTGGTATCAGGATGATGCTGGCCTCATAAAATGAGTTAGGGAGGATTCCCTCTTTTCCTATTGATTGGAATAGTTTCAGAAGGAATGGTACCAGCTCCTCTTTGTACCTCTGGTAGAATTCGGCTGTGAATCCTTGTGGTCCTGGACTTTTTTTGGTTGGTAAGCTATTGATTATTGCCTCAATTTCAGAGCCTGTTATTGGTCTATTCAGAGATTCAACTTCTTCCTGGTTTAGTCTTGGAAGGATGTATATGTCGAGGAATTTATCCATTTCTTCTATATTTTCTAGTTTATTTGTGTAGAGGTGTTTGTAGTATTCTCTGATGGTAGTTTGTATTTCTGTGGGATCAGTGGTGATATACCCTTTATCATTTTTTATTGCATCTATTTGATTCTTCTCTCTTTTCTTCTTTATTAGTCTTCCTAGCGGTCTATTGATTTTGTTGATCTTTTCAAAAAACCAGCTCCTGGACTCATTACTTTTTTGAAGGGTTTTTTGTGTCTCTATTTCCTTTAGTTCTGCTCTGATCTTGGTAATTTCTTGACTTCTGCTAGCTTTTGAATGTATTTGCTCTTGCTTTTCTAGTTCTTTTAATTGTGATGTTAGGGTGTCAATTTTAGATCTTTCTAGCTTTCTCTTGTGGGCCTTTAGTGCTATAAATTTCCCTCTATACACTGCTTTGAATGTATCCTGGAGATTCTAATATGTTTTGTCTTTGTTCTCATTCGTTTCAAAGAACATCTTTATTTCTTCCTTCATTTCTTTTTGTACCCAGTTGTCATTCAGGAGCAGGTTGTTCAGTTTCCATGTAGTTGAGCGGTTTTGAGTGAGTTTCTTAATCCTGAGTTCTAGTTTGATTGCACTGTAGTCTGAGAGACAGTTTGTTATAATTTCTGTTCTTTTTCATTTGCTGAGGAATGCTTTACTTCCAGCTATGTGGTCAGTTTTGGAGTAGGTGTGGTGTGGTGCTGAAAAGAATGTATATTCTGTTGATTTGGGGTTGAGAGTTCTGTAGATGTCTATTAGGTCCACTTGGTGCAGAGCTGAGTTCAATTCCTGGGTTTCCTTGTTAACTTTCTGTCTCATTGATCTGTCCAATGTTGACAGTGGGGTTTTAAAGTCTCCCATTATTATTATGTTGGAGTCTAAGTCTCTTTGTAGGTTACTAAGGACTTGCTTTATGAATCTGAGTGCTCCTGTATTGGGTGCATATATATTTAGGATAGTTAGGTCTTCTTGTTGAATTGATCCCTTTACCATAATGTAATGGCCTTCTTTGTCTCTTTTGATCTTTGTGGGTTTAAAGTCTGTTTTATCAGAGACTAGGATTGCAACCCCTGCCTTTTTTTGTTTTCCATTTGCTTGGTAGATCTCCCTCCATCCCTTTATTTTGAGCCTATGTGTGTCCCTGCACCTGGGATGGGTTTCCTGAATATAGCACACTGACGGGTCTTGTCTCTTTATCCAATTTGCCAGTCTGTGTCTTTTAATTGGAGCATTTAGCCCATTTACGTTTAAAGTTAATATTGTTATGTGTGAATTTGATCCTGTCATTAGGATGTTAGCTGGTTATTTTGCTCGTTAGTTGATGCAGTTTCTTCCTAGCCTTGATGGTCTTTACAATTTGGCATGTTTTTGCAGTGGCTGGTACTGGTTGTTCCTTTCCATGTTTAGTGCTTCCTTCAGGAGCTCTTTTAGGGCAGGCCTGGTGGTGACAAAATCTCTCAGCATTTGCTTGTCTGTAAAGTATTTAATTTCTCTTTCACTTATGAAGCTTAGTTTGGCTGGATATGAAATTCTGGGTTGAAAATTCTTTAAGAATGTTGAATATTGGTCCCCACTCTCTTCTGGCTTGTAGAGTTTCTGCTGAGAGATCAGCTGTTAGTCTGATGGGCTTCCCTTTGTGGGCAACCCAATCTTTCTCTCTGGCTGCCCTTAACATTTTTTCCTTCATTTCAACTTCGGTGAATCTGACAATTAAGTGTCTCAGAGTTGCTCTTCTTGAGGAGTATATTTGTCTTGTTCTCTGTATTTCCTGAATTTGAATGTTGGCCTGCCTTGCTAGATGGAGAAAGTTCTCCTGGATAATATCCTGCACAGTGTTTTCCAACTTGGTTCCATTCTCCCCATCACTTTCAGGTATGCTAATCAGACATAGATTTGGCCTTTTCACATAGTCCCATATTTCTTGGAGGCTTTGTTCATTTCCTTTTATTCTTTTCTCTCTAAACTTCTCTTCTCACTTCATTTCATTCATTTCATCTTCCATCACTGATACCCTTTCTTCCAGTTGATCGCATCAGCTACTGAGTCTTCTGCATTTGTCACTTAGCTCTCATGTCTTGGTTTTCAGCTCCATCAGGTCCTTTAAGGACTTCTCTGCATTGGTTATTCTAGTTATCCATTCGTCTAATTTTTTTTCAAAGCTTCTAACTTCTTTGCCGTTGGTTCGAATTTCCTCCTGTAGCTCGGAGTATTTTGATCGTCTGAAGCCTTCTTCTCTCAACTCGTCAAAGTCATTCTCCGTCAAGCTTTGTCGTGTTGGTGGTGAGGAGCTGCGTTCCTTTGGAGGAGTAGAGGCGCTCTGATTTTTAGAGTTTCCATTTTTTCTGCTCTGTTTTTTTCCCATCTTTGTGGTTTTATCTACCTTTGGTCTTTGATGATGGTGACATACAGATCGGTTTTTGATGTGGATGTCCTTTCTGCTTCTTAGTTTTCCTTCTAATAGAAAGGACTATCAGCTGCAGGTCTGTTGGAGTTTGCTAGAGGTCCACTGCAGACCCTGTTTGCCTGGGTATCAGCAGTGGTGGCTGCAGAGCAGCAGATTTTGGTGAACCCCAAATGCTGCTGCCTGATCATTCCTCTGGAAGTTTTGTCTCAGAGGAGTACCGGGCCGTGTGAGGTGTCAATCCACCCCTACTGGGGGGTGCCTCCCAATTAGGCTACTTGGGGGTCAGGGACCTACTTGAGGAGGCAGTCTGCCCATTCTCAGATCTCAAGCTATGTGCTGGGAGAACCACTACTCTCTTCAAAGCTGTCAGAGAGGGACATTTAAGTCTGCAGAGGTTACTGCTGTCTTTTTGTTTGTCTGTGCCCTGCCCCCAGTGGTGGAGCCTACAGAGGCAGGCAGGCCTCCTTGAGCTGTGGTGGGCCCCACCCAGTTCGAGCTTCCCAGCCACTTTGTTTACCTAATCAAACAACTAACTTGGCAATGTCAGGCACCCCTCCCCCAGCCTGGCTGCCACCTTGCAGTTTGATCTCTGACTGCTGTGCTAGCAGTGAGTGAGACTCCGTGGACATATGACCCTCCAAGCCAGGTGTGGGATATAATCTCCTGGTGTGCTGTTTTTTAAGCCCATTGGAAAAACACAGTATTAGCGTGGGAGTTACCTGATTTTCCAGGTGCCGTCTGTCACCCCTTTCTTTGACTAGGAAAGGGAATTCCCTGACCTCTTGCACTTCCTGGGTCAGGTGATGACTCACCCTGCTTTGGCTCGTGCACAGTGCACTGCACCCAGTGTCCTGCACCTACTGTCTGGCATTCCCCAGTAATATGAACCCAGTACCTCAGTTGCAAATGCAGAAATCACCTGTCTTCTGCATTGCTCACGCTGGGAGCTGTAGACCGGAGCTGTTCCTATTCGGCCATCTTGGCTCCCATCTGAAATAGTTTTATTTTTACTGTTTTGAGTAGCATCCAGACTGTTTTCCTTGGTGGCTGTACTAATTTACATTCCCACGAACAGTATATGAGCACTCCCCTTTCTCTACAGCCTTGCCAGCATCTGTTAATTTCCGTCTTTTAGGTAAAAGCCATTTTAACTGGGGTGAAAGGATATCTCATTGTAGTTTTGATTTACATTTTCCTGGTGATTAGCAATGCTGAGGTTTATTTTTTCATTAAAAAGACCATTTATATGCCTTTTGAGAAATGTCTATTCAGATATTGTGTCCATTTTTATGTATAACTTTCATTTTAATTTCAAGGGCACAAGTGCAGGGTGTGCAGTTTTGTTACATAGGTAAACGTGTGTCATGGGGGTTTGTTGTACAGATTATTTCATCACTCAGGTATTTTGTTCATCTTTAGATTCAATTATTTGTGGGTGTTTTTTTTTGCTATTGAGTCACTTGAGTTCTTTATATATTCTGATTATTAAACCCTTTTGGGATGGATAGTTTGAAAATGCTTTTCCCCATTCCATTGGTTGTCACTTCACTTTATTAATAATTTTCTTAGCTGTGTGGAAGCTTTTGAGCTTGATTTAATCCCATGTGTCTGATTTTGCTTTGGTTGCCCACGTTTTTGAGTCTAACCCAAATAATCTTTGCCAGACCGATGACCTGAAGTGTTTTCTTAATATTTTATTTTAGTAGTTTCATTGTTTCACATCACACATTAGAGTCTTTAATTCATTATAATTTGATTTTTGTATATGGTTATCCAATATTCTCAGTACCTTTTATTTAAAAAACTGTCCTTTCCCCAGTGTATATTCTAGGCACTATTTTCAAAAATGAATTGGTTGTAAATGTGTGAGTTTCTATTTAGGTTCTCTATTCTGCTCCATGAATCCATGTGTCTGTTCTTATGCCAGTAATATGCTATTTGGGTTACTATAGCTTTTCAGCATATTTTGAAGTCAAGTAGTGTGATGCCACCAGCTTTCTTCTTTTTGCTCAAGATTGCGTTGGGTATTTGGGGTATTTCGTGGTTGTGTATGAAGTCTAGGATTTTTTGTTCTATTTCTGTGAAGAATGTCATTGGTATTTTGATAGAGATTGCATTGAATCTGTAGATAACTTTTGGTAGTTTAAACATTTCAACAATATTAATTCTTCCAATCATGAGCTGGGATATATTTCCATTTGTTTATGTTCTCTTCAATTTCTTTCTTCACTGTTTTACAGTTTTCCTTATAAAGATTTTTTACTTCTTTGGTTAATTTACTCATAGGCATCATTTCTGTAGCTATTGTATTGTGATTGCTTTCCTAATTTCTTTTCTAGATTGTTCACTGTTGTCGTATATAAGTGCTACTGAAATTTTATATGCTCATTTTGCATCCTGTAACTTTGCTGAAGTTCTCTATAAGTTATAATAGTACTTTAGTGGCGTTTTTAGATTTTTCGAAATATAATATGTCATATGTGAACAAAGATAACAACATATTTTCCAATTTGGATGCCCTTTATTTATTTCTGTTGCCTAAATGCTCTGGCTAGAACTTCTAGTACTGTACTGAATAAAAGTGATAAAAATGAAGATGATTTTCTCTTTTTGGATCTTAGAGGAAAGGCTTTAATTTTTCACCATTCAGCATAATGTTGGCAGTGTGCTTGTCATAAATGGTGTTTATTGTTCGAGGTATGTTTTTTCCTCATTTTCTTGAGAATTTTTATCACAAAGGAATGTTGAATTTTGTCAAATTTTTTTCAGCACCTATTGAGATGATTATATGGTTTTTGTTCTTCGTTCTGTTAATGTGATAGACCACATTTATTGATTTGCCTATGTTGAAATATCCTTGCATCCCTGGGATGAATCCCACTTGATCATGATAAATGATCTTTTTATCATGTTTTTGTATTCAGTTTGCTACTATATTGATGAAGGTATACATCTATGTTCATCAGGGATATTAGCCTGTAGTTTTCTCTTTTTGTTGTGTCCTTGTGTGTTTTTGGCATCAGTGTAATTCTGGCCTCGTAGAATGAGTTTGGAATAATTTCTTCCTTTTCAAATTTTGGAACAGTTTAGGTAGAATTGTGTTAGTTATTCTTTCAATGCTTGACAGAATTTAGCAGTGAAGCCATCTGGTTTTGCTTTTAATGGGTATTACTGCTTTGATCTCATTACTTATTATTAGTCTGTTTGGGTTTTCTCTTTCTTCGTAGTTCAATCTTGGTAGGTTCTTTGTGTCCAGTAATTTGTCCCATGCTAGGTTTTTCCATTATGGGGTGTATATTTGTTCATAATACTTTCTAATGATTTTTTTTGCATTTCTGTTGTATCAGTTGTCATATCTTTTTTTGTTTTTTATTAAATTTATTTAGGCCTTCTCTTTTTTTTCTTGGTTATTGTAGGTAAATTTACCAATATTGTTTATCTTTTCAGAAAAAAAAATCTTTTGTTTCATTGATCTTTTGTATTTTCTTATTCTTCACTTTATTTCTTATTGGAAATTTATTATTTCTTTCCTTTTATTTTTTGATTTTTATTTTTATTTTTTACTAATTCTGGGGTGGACTTGTTCTTGCTTTGCTGGTTCTGTCAGGTGCATCACAAGATTTTTTATTCGAAATCTTTTTACTTTTTTGATGTAGTTGTTTATAGCTATAAACCTTCCTCTTACTACTGATTTTACCATATGCCATATATTTTTGTATGTTGTATTTTCATTTTCATTTGTTTTAAAGTATTTTTATTTTCAAAATTATTTATCCATTTATTTTTATATTGGAGGGTTTCTCACTAGAAAGTTCACTAGACAGATTCTAAAAGAGCTGTAACACTTATTAATATATTTTAACATTTCCATCTTGATTTCTTCATTGACCCATTAATTGTTCAGGAACTTGTTGTTTAATTTCCATGTGTCTATATGGTTTCAAGTTCTTCTTGTTTTTAATATCTAGTTTTATACCATTGCAGTCATAAAAGATACTTGATATGATTTTGACCTTTTTGAATTTCTTGAAACTTATTTTGTGACCTAACCTATGGTCTATCCTGAAAATGTTCCATGTATTTGTGGGAAAAAAATGTGTATTCAGTAGCGGTTGGAAAAATTGTCTGTAAATGTCAATTAGGTCCATTTGGTATAGATTGTAGTTCATTTCCAATGCTTCTTTGTTGACTTTTGTCTGGATTATCTGTCCGTTACGGGAAATGGGTGGTGACACTTTCTACTATTATTGTATTCC
This sequence comes from Hylobates moloch, assembly GCF_009828535.3. Lineage (NCBI taxonomy): Eukaryota > Metazoa > Chordata > Mammalia > Primates > Hylobatidae > Hylobates > Hylobates moloch. The sequence goes on along the minus strand of NW_026652280.1, from coordinate 15,136,653 downwards.
AGTGTATTTCTCCCTTTAGATACATTAATATTTCCTTTATATATTTGGGTGCTCCAGTGGTGGGAGCATACATATGTAGAGTTTTTATATCCTCTTGCTGAATTGACTCTTTTGTCATTATATAGTGACCTTTGACTCTTTCTTACAGGATGCTGCCTATTGGGTGGAGACCTAGCCAAAGCTCTTGGCCAGAACATCTACAGGTAACTTTGTTTCTTCACAACCTGATGTGCGGGGTACAAACACAAGAACCCTGAGATAGAGATAGTCTGTTGGAAGCCAAATTGTCTTTTGAAAATAATTCTTAGAAGTCATAAAGCCTTTTTTTTTTTGTGGAATTCTGCTGTCAATATTGCTAAAACACTTTGAAAGATACACTTGGGTTCAAAGGGAGAAAATAGAGACCCCCCACCTCTTTGGACTGTCAGTGTAAATGCATGTAGGATGGAATATTCATATTGAGATGGAAAATTCCATCTCAATATGAAGTATACTAGTCAACTATATTCCTATATATCAGTAATGAAGAGTTGGAAAATGAATGATTTTTAAAACACCATTTATAATAGCTTAAAAATAACATGACCTGGTTAGATTTAAACTAAAATTGCATGTGTAAGAGCTGTATGTTAAAAACTATACAATATTGTTGAGATAAGTAAGAGTGCCTACATAAATGGGAAGATATATCACAGCCTTGGATTGAAACTCTCAATGTTGGCAAAATCTTAGTTTTATCCAAATAGGTCAACTGACTCAAGGCAATTCCATTCAAAATGCTAGTAGGGTTTTGTTTGTTGTTGTTTTGGGTTTTGTTTGTTTGATTTTGTAGACAGAGAGTAAAAAATGACAAACAGAGTCTAAAATGTATATACTAATGCAAAATGTCTGTATCAGTAAAAATAACTAGTGGAAGAAAACTCAGCAAAGTCTGCAAAAGGAATGGCATTAATAGTTTCTACATGTCTGCAGGTGTTTTTTTTTTTTTAATGATGGCAAACATTTGCTACATTCATAATCCCCTCTGTACATTTTTTTTAAAAAAATACAAACACTTGTGATACAAATTTTTTGTGCAGATATATGCTATGTAAATGAGAATGTAAACTTTTATTCCTAATTTGTCCATTTTCATTATTACAGATGGCGCTATATGCAAAATCATTTATATGATGCCTAGTAAATATGAAATGAATATTTTTATTTTAATTAAAAATCAATTGTATATAGACAAATTAATCCCTTACTTTCTATAAAAATGGTAAAATCTCAGGACAAAACATTATTTGCCAAGAATCATAAGCTAGGCTACCATGACTTTACAATTAGATATTGTTCTAGAAATGGCTTTTTCTGGCTTACTTTAGATTCATATGAGAGACTTGCATTTGCAGTTTTAGATGCTTGATGGAGACAGAAACTTAAATATTCAACAATAAAAATAACAAGGTGATGGATAGAAATTTTTCTAAAATGCTTCTATTAAATGATGGATATATGATGAAGAATAATAAATAAGTATACTTCACAGTCTCAAAACTAGTAGACTAGAAATATGAATCCCCTGTCACCATCTACCCATCTATGCATGACTAAATAAAAGTATTTTATTTATATTTAAATTTATGAAACCATCTGGGTTTCTGTGATTCTCTCCATTTGAGCTATATGATTTTAAGTTTTTTCTGCCCCCATAGCAGTTATTTCCTTTGATTAGAAACAAAATCAATTAGTCATTTTGGATGTCCTGATGTTAAAATAATCCATATTTCTGATTTTTAGGAATCAAAAAAATCATAGCTTCTATTCTATATTTATTTAAACTGTTATCTAATAATTAGACAGTCTCTGAAATAGCTCAGAAATATTTTTTACTGTTATAATTTGCTATCTCATTTAATTTGCTTAAAATATTTAAAAGTATATTAACCTTTTAAATTATGTGTATTATTTTGTGGCATTTTCAAGGCTAACATTGTTTTTGGATATTAGCTTTTGAATTTCCTGATTTGTGCATTTAATTTTAATTCTAATTGCTCATAATTATACATATTCCCATTGAATTCATGAAAGTATTTTATTAAATGCTTACTTACAATTGAAAAAATGAACCATACAAAATTGTCTTCTTTTAAGTAAGTACTTTCAAAAATCATTTGATTAACATATTATAAATGGCACTAGCAAATAGAGACTGCATATAGGAACAATAATTTGCTTCCCCATGGATATTTTATGTTGTGACAGAATAAAAAAAGAGCTTTACCAAATTTTTTAATTATAGAGATCAAATTAGATACTATTCTAAATATTGTGAAGTTAATTTATTTTAATATTGTGAAATTTAGTATCATGTTCTAGGAACAAATAAAGAGAATAATAATTTCAAAGAAAATATTTGTTAATTTTAGAAGAGGGTGAATGGTTGATATCGGGGCAGCTCTGAACTGTCATTGGTGACTGTTAAGTATTTACAAAACATTGGTGACTGCAAAGGTTTTTATGTGGATAAACACACTACTCACAAAACCTTACAAAGCATGTATTAGAAATAACTTCCAATAAAGAGAACTTAGCTAATTTGTCCAGGGTTGAATAGAAGGAAATAGGAATAGGATTTGAACCTCTCCTTGTTTGACTTGTCAAACTGAGCTCAAAACACTAAGCAGTACTCACTGGGGTTGTCAAATTGAAAATATGGTATACATACTACAAATACATATATTTTTAAACTCGTCTAATAAACATTTGCTAAAGTCAACTATGTACCATGCGTTTATGAAAGATAAATCCTGCATTTTTGTGCATGATGTTTGAAACTAGATTTATTGTTCTAGTGTGATCTTGCAAATATTTGGATCTATTTGCAAGAAGTTTGTAGTATTCTCTCACAGCCTTTTTTCCAGAAGCTAGCGGTGAGTATGTACGACTTCCCCTACTTTTCATGTACCCAGGAAACTTGACCTCGGTCATCATTGACAGCAGGGGTCCTCAACCAGTGAGCTGCAGACTAGTATTGGTCTGTGGCCAGTTAGGAACCAGGCCGCACAGCGGGAGGTGAGCGGCGTCCAGTGGTGGAGGGAGCATTACCGCTTGAGCTCCGCCTCCTGTCACATCAGCAGCATCATTAGATTCTCACAGGAGCACAAGCTATTGTGAACTGCGCATACAAAGGATCTAGGTTGCATGCTCCTGATTGGAATCTAATTAATGCCTGATGATCTGATGATCTGAGGTAGAACAGTTTCATGCCCAAACCACCTCCCTCACCCCAAACCCCACCCCTGCGGTGAAAAAATTGTCTTCCACAAAACAGATCCTTGGTGCCAGAAAGGCTGGGAACCACTGATCTAAAGCACTTTCTCCATTGTCCTTAGTTTTAATGTTGTACTTACTCCTGTTTGCTGTTCTTAATTTTTAAAACAATTTCATTCTGTTCTTTCTCACAAATTGTTACATTGTTGATGGCGAGCCCCAAATCTCTTCTATCTTGGTATACCAAGTATTTAGAAAAGCACCTGTGCATACTAAGTACTCAAAATGGTGATTAAATGAACGTTTGTTATATACAATATAGCAGTTGTTTAACAATTTTTTTGTGAATGCAAAAGTAATACAACTTTATTGTCATAGAAAGCCATAATGATTTGGTTCATCAATATTTGAACTATCCTATTACACATTTAGAAAGTTTGTTACAAACTGAATCTAACTTGTTACTTAACATTTTCCCTGGAATAAACCATGGCTATATTTTTGTGAAACAATGTGGGTTTTGTAAATGAAAAGGATGAGACATGTTGTTTTCTTAAGTTAGTGAATTTAGATATCTTTGATCTTTAAGAGTCTGAAACATGGAGTTCATACTTCAGGTGCACTCTCTCCAAGCTGCCACCTTAGCTTCTCTGAACCTGTTTTCTTATCTTTAATATGAGTATAAATGTATTTGCCTAATATGGGCATGCAAGCAAGAAAAGGATATGACACCCAAGAAAATGTAATTGTTTGTGATTATCTTAAGGTGGTCAGGAAGGATTGGAGCTACGTGATCTACTTAAACACCTCCATGTCCCTTTGCCCCATTTTGACAATAAAAGGACAAAAGTAGCAACTCCAGCCAAATACAGACACGGTGGCCTAGGGAAGAGGTGATAACGGAAGGAAACAGATAGTTTAATGGATAGTGGAAGTGGGCAGTGCTGAGAATCAGTTACGGCCCTGCACAAGCTGTGTTAGTGGGGCTGTAGTTTGTCCCACAGCTCTTCCTTGTTTATGTTTTCTCCAGGAAGATTAGTGGAAGAGCTGTTTTCCGAAAGTATATAGACAACTAGAACCAAGCGGTGGCATGGATGGACTGTGGTGGACTCCCAGATGTTCCTTTAATGAAAGTCTTCTTTCCACCGTGGCTGGGCATGCATCAGAGCTCAGATTCTCTCTCTGTCCAGCCTTATTTCCATTCTTCCCCTTCCACAGGTGTTGACACCAGAGGTACTCCTTAGTACACATCCTATGCTCTAAGCTCCATCTGAATCTCTGCTTTCTGGGGAACCCAAACTGTGACACCTCCCCATTCTCTGTCATATGTCTTGCTGAAACGCTAGAGGGCTTGCTTCGGTGAGTATTTTCTCACCTTTACCATCAACTCATCACTATTTTCTCACTCTTTCCATCAGCATCTGAATGTACATTTCCTGATCTAAAACAAACAAACAAACAAAAAACAAAAAAATCTTCACCTCAAACCCATACGATCTTTGAGCTCAATCCCATTTTAGGAGTAAAATCTTTATAGAACTGTTATTGCTTGTTATAGACTGAACTCTGTCCCCTGCCAAACTTCCTACATTGAAGCCTAAACCTCTGCCCGATGTGATTATGTTTAGAGGTGATAAGGGTGGGACTCTAATACAATAAAACTGATGTCCTTTTATAAGATGAGGAAGAGATAGAAGAATGTAATGTAAGCCAGAAGCTTATACCTGAATAATATATATATAATAAATAACAAATATTTTATTGATGCTAAAAAGGGTACTTAATTCCTGAAAAAAATTGTTTAGAAAATATTGCATAGATACCAGACGAAAGGCAACTTATCTCTGTTGGAAAATAAGGCTATTTCATTTACTTTCCAGTGTCCTAGTAAACAAACATTCAAGGTTACAACTTACAATGTATTTTTACAGTAACAATATTTCCCATTAAGCACAATACAATACATCTTTTAAAGGATCTTTTGGATGGATTTTTCTCTGAGCTGTATTTAGCCTTGAACAGCACATCCTGATGAAAAAATTTCCTAGAAACTGATGTTGAAAAACAAGACCTTATGAAATTCCATTTTATCTACAAAGAGATGGCAGTGAAAAAGAAAAAAAAAAACTTAAAACCAATGAAAAATTGTAAGTCTTTTGCTACTAAAAAGTTCTTTTATTGTATTAATACACTGTCGGAACATATAAGCCTGTTTCACATAGCAATCAATTCTAAAACAATTACAAATCTTGCAACACAGCTCTAGAAGAGATCTTTGAGCTGTCCTGGGTGAAAACTTTCTCTAAAAATAATAGAACTATATTTTTGAAGGGAGTGGCATAAGAATTGTACTTCTCTATGGAAAAGTATTAAAAATAAGTATTTAGATTTTTGTTGTTTTATATTTTAGAAAACTAGAAAATATATACATGCAAGACTAGAATTTAGATGTAATATTTGCTACCCAATGGTAATTTCTTTTTATCTTTTTCTTTTTTTGTCTTTTTGAGACAGGGTCTTACTCTGTCACCTAAGCTGAAGTGCAGTGTTGTGATCATGGTTCACTGTAGCATCGATCTTCTGGGCTCCAGCTATCCTCCTGCTCAGCCTCCTGAGTAGCTGGGAGTACAGGAGTACCTCACCATGACTAGCTAGTATTTTATTTTTTGTAGAAACGGTGCCTCACTATGCTGCTTATATTAGTCTTGAACTTCTGGGTGCAAGTGATCTTCTCACCTCCGCCTCCTAAAGTGCTGGAATTACAGGTGTGAGCCACTGCACCCAACCTCCAGTGGTAATTTCTGTGTGCATTTTATTAGATAACTATTTGTTATTTCTTTCTGTGTATATATATATATATATATTTATTTATTTATATATTTATATATTTTTATTATATATATATATATATTTTCATTCTAAATGGAATGCTGCTAATTATCGTGGAATCAAATTTTGTTTCCCTCCACTTCCTCTCCACAGAGCTGGGAGCATGTAATCCTCATAGAGAAACTCCTTTGCCAATGTGATTCCTGAGCAGTAGAGCAACAACGGCTGAAAGATGGCTGGCAAAAGCCCCTTACATGTCTTTGTTCTTTGTTTTTCTTGCTGTTGTTGTTTTGTTTTTTTTTTTTGAGACAGAGTCTTGCTCTGTTGCTCAGGCTGGAGTGCAGTGGCGCCATCTTGGCTCACTGCAACCTCCACCTCCCAGGTTTAAGCAATTCTCCTGCCTGAGCCTCATGAGTAGCTGGGATTACAGGAGTCCGCCACCATGCCTGGCTAATTTTTTTGTATTTTTAGTAGAGACGGATTTCACCATCTTGGTCAGGCTGATCTTGAACTCCTGACCTTGTGATCTGCCTGCTTCGGCCTCCCAAAGTGCTGGGATTACAGGTGTGAGCCACCAGCCCAGCCCACATGTCTCTCTTCTATAATTAACTTGGAAGAATGTGTAGACAGTTACCCTGGGCATCTCTAGTGAGGCACAGAAGTTCCTGAGGTTGAGGGTGTATATCCAGATAAGCTAGAAATTGGGAACAGAAATGTGTTTCATAGAACTAGAAGCCCTGATGTATTCAGCACAGAATAATAACTAACTAAAAAGGGAGCAGAAGAGAGAGTTACAACCAGAGAAGGCCACTAGCATGGAGAACAACACCCAGACCTGATGACCATCCCTAGGGTGACCAGATGCTTATGCCCTTCCGGGATCACTTAGGGAGAGAATGGGAGGTGATGACTCTTAGGATAATTGAATACCTATCCCAAAGAAACTCAAGTTTCAGTCAGATGGAACTAAGTTTCTATAAATGAGAAAATGTATCTGTTTGCCAACAGTGGATGGGGCATTGTGAGGTGTTTTAATATACATTTGAATAAATAGATTTACCTCACTGCACATCCAAGATGGCAGAACTGTAACTACATATTTTAACCTGCTAGGTGTACATTCATTAATGTAATTTGTTTTTATCTCCAAATGTCAATATGTTATGAACATTCCTCTACACCAGTAAGTATATATCTACTAAATAATTTTTGGTATTACAGAATTTTTTATTGCATGAATTTACATGTTATGTTTGCCCAGTTTCTTTTGTTTCTTACTTTTTTGTTTTATGTAGTTTTTTTTTTGTTTGTTTTATAGAGGTATATAGGTATTTAGACTTCACCAAATTTCCCATAAATGTTCTTTTATGTTTCAGAGTCCAACCCAGAATATTATGTTTTATTTAGTTACTATATCTCTTTGGCCTCCTTCAGTTTGTCCTACTTTCTCTATCTTTTAAAAGAATTTTCATGACTGAAACTTTTGAAGACTACTGGTCAGGTATTTTGTAGGATGCTCTTCAATTGGGGTTTGCATGATGTTTCCTCATGATTAGATTGGGGTTAATACAGGTGTGAAAGAAAAATACAAAAAGGTGGGGTGCAATTCTAGTCTCATGTGTCAAGTTGGATGACCTGTAAGACACTCCTCAACTTATGATGGAGTTTGTTGAAAATATTGTAAGTCGAAAATAAGTGTAATGCACCTAACCTATAAAGGAACATCACAGCTTAGCCTAGGCTGCCTTAAACATGCTCAGAACATTTACATTAGCTTACAGCTGGGCAAAGTTATCTGGCAATACAGTTCTCTAGAGTCTGATTTGTATACCCTTGTGATTTTGTGGCTGACTAGGAACTGCCACTTGCAGCCACTCACCAGCATTGCGATAGCATATGGATAGCCCAGGACAAAGATGAAAATTCAACATTTAAAGCACAGTTGCTACTGGATGAATACTGCTTTTGCATCATTGTAAATCCAAAAAATCCTAAGTCAAACAATTTTAAGTTGGAGGCTGTCTGTATTACCCAGCGATTTAATCAAACACTAATTTATATGTTGTAGTGAAGGTATTTTTGTAGACATGATTAACATCTACAGTCAATTGACTTTAAGTGAAAGAGATTGTCTTACACAACGTGGCTGGGCCTCATCCCAATCAGTTGAAAGCCGTAAGAGCAAAAACTGAGGTTTCCTTGGGAAAAAGGAATTCTGTTTAAGGCTGCATTGTCAAATCCTGCCTGAGTTTCCAGCTTGCTAGCCTCCCCTGTAAATTTCACACTTGCCATCCCCAATAATCACATGAGCCAATTCTTTCAGATAAATGTATATGTATGTATGTATGTATGTATGTATGTATCTATCTATCATCTATCTATCTATCTATATCTATCTATCTATCTATCTATCTATCTATCTATCTATCATCATCTATCTGTCTATCATCTATGATCTATTATTTCTGTTGCTTTGGAAAATCCTAACTGAAACAATTCCTCATCGCATGATATTAGTAGTTACATAATATCCACACGACTTGACTGGTGATATTAACATTGATCATTTGGTTTACTGTCAGGTTCCTTCTCTGTAAAGTTTCTGTTTTTCTCTTATGTTACTCTACATTTTACAAATGAGTTGGGAATTCTAGTCCACACTCAATGGGAGGAGAATTAACTTCTACTTCTTGGAAGAGGGAGTGTTTACACATATTACTTGGAATTCTTTCATAAAGATTAGTTCTGTCTCCCTTGTTTATTGAATTATTTATTTATATTAATATTGACTCATGTATACTCATTTTGTATTTTGGGTTATAATTCAATAATATCAGTATTTATTTTTCTGTTTAACTTTTTCCATCTGTGGACATTGAGAATTCTTTTAGTTGGCTCCTGTGTCTGATGAACCTCTACCTTTTATTTTCCCCTTCTCTTCCCTCCCCTCCCCTCCCCTCCTTTCCTTTTCCCTTTCCCTTTCCGTTTCCCTTCCCTTCCTCCCTTCCTTTTGTTTAACATTTCTTCCTAACACTACAGGGACTCCCAGCTCATCTTGTACTTTTTCTACCCCAGGTTAGAGTCAGCCATTTTCTAAAATACTTTGGTTACACTTACTGGAGAATGGTCTCTGGAAACCAAGAGCTGAGTGCTGAATGTGCACATTGCTACTGCGGTGTCATTATTTCTAGGATCTCTCAGTGGACAGAGCTAGGGAGTGTAGGTGTATGTGTAAGAAGCCATGGAAATGCACACCTCTAAAATTAGTCTTTATCAATATGCACACACACACATACAACCATGAGTATGCATGTGTCTAAGCGTGTGTGTGTGCATATTGATAAAGTGCATACTGATGGCTCTGATGCTAATCTAGTATATCAGGGCTCATTCTAGGCCTCCTCCCTTGCTTATTTTAACATTTTTTATCTGACAGTGAGAAAACTGGCTCTCATCTATAATTTATTACTTACATGTTTAAGCCCATAATACATATTAAATTGTTTCAGAACTGCTCAACCCATATGGTTGTGAGAAACCAATTTACTGACTAGAGTACAATGTTCACGTATAGTTCTTTTTGTCTGTAGTCTTACAGTATTCAGTAAAAAACATTGTTTTCCAGTTACTTTGGTCAGTTCCCTCTTATCCTCCAGTCCTTTCACTGATGGCCTGTCATACATTTGTAATACATTAAGAGTTATATGTCACTGTCTGTACTGCATCCTGGAATCCCTTAAAATTCTGGGTGATTTTCAAAAATTTTGCATATAATGAAGTTCATTCTCTATAGATTTTGAAAAATGAAAAGAGTCAGGTACTCAGTACTTCAATAGCATACAGAACAGTTCTATAACCCTAAAAATACTTCTGTGTAGTTCCTTTGTAATAAACCAGTTCCCTCCTCACCAACCCCTCTGATGGTTTAAGGAAAGATGTTAATTTGTAGTTTATTCTATTAAGGATGAGAATAATATTCTTTGTTGTTCTGCTCATTTTTAAAGTGAGTCCAGAAGTCTAGTCAATTGATTGTTGATAAAAGGTCAAGATTCTTCAAAGAAAAAGGTATTATTTTCAATAAGTTGTGCTGGATCAAATGGATGTTATTTTTTTTCAATGACCATTAATTCACACAATACATAAAATATCAACTCAAAATGGATTATAGATCTAAATGTATTATTAACTCATAAAATTCTTAGAATAAAATCTTTAAAAATTTGGGGTAGGCAATGTTTTCTTATATAGAAAAGAAATAACACAAACCATTTAAGTGACAAATAAAATTTTTATATGTGTATATGACATATATTTCATTCTATACATAATTTGACTTCATCAAAATAAAATGTTTTGCTATTTGAAAGACACTATTATGAAAATGAAAAGGCAACCCATAGATTGAGAGAAAATATTTATAAGACATTCATCATACCAAGAACATACATTCAGAATATATAAAGATGACTTACAATTCAATAATAAGACCCCAAACCATGATTTTTAAAAAAGGTAAAACATGCTTCACAAAAAAGATATACAAATTACCAATAAATACATGAAAAATTGTAATATGATTACTTACGAGAAAATTACAAATTAAAACTGAACGACATAGCACTACATACCTACATAGAGTGACTAAAGCACTACATAGAGTGACTAAAGTTAATTTTAAAAATCCCTCCCATAACTTTCATGGTCAAGTATGTGCACCAACTTGAACTCCCATACAATGCTTGTGGGAATATAAGTGGTACAAGCATGTTGGCAAACACTTGCCGTTTTCTTACAAAGTTAAACAAACACATATCAAGACTGTTTGGCATTTACCCAAGAGAAATGAAAAGATGCATACAAAGATGTGTACATCCAAATTCAGACATTTTTTATTTCTAATAGCTTCAAACTGGAAACAATAGAAGTGTCTATCAGATGCATGGATAAACAAATTGTAGCATATCTACAGCAAAAAAGAAACATTGTCTATAAACATGTATGCACCTTAATATGGTTAGGCTGATTGAAAGAACCCAGGAAAAACGATCTGACTACATAGCATGAGATTCTGCTTGCGCATAATTCCTGAAAGTGCAAATGAATCTGTAGTGACACAAAGTAGATTAGTGATTGTCTGGGGATATGAATGAAAGAAGTGATAAAAGGAAGCTTTGGATGGTGATAGAAATGCTGGCTGTCTTGATTTTGGTGGTGGCTTTTTATAGTATACCATACATACTCAGAAAATTTTACCATTGATTGTACTTAAATTATACTTTATGAAAACTAAAAAATGTACCAAGTGCAAATTATTGAACTACAAAGTCTGTGTGATGAGATTAATAGCAACTTGTATATAACAGATTAAAGGAGCCAAGAACTTAAAGGAAAATTGATAATAAGTTTTTTAAATCGAGAAAAACAGTAGTCTTGGTGAGCTGTGGTGTAGTATCAAGCTAGCTAATGTATATATACTTGGAGTTTCAAAAGGAGGGTAGAAAAAGCAGCAAACAACTCAGGGATCAGAGGAAAACAAAAAAGCATATTTCAGTTATTAAGCATTATAATCAAAGACCTTTTTAGTGTGGTTAATGTTACATGAACTAGTATATCCCCTTCCTGGAGTGCTTACTTCTGCCTCCATGATCTAACTTGTCTCTCAATTTGTACCTCCAGGGTAATTACCCCTGATGATTTTCTGACCTCCACTCCTCCCACTGGCAGCAATGCCTAGGCATTCCTTTGCATCCTTTCATTTTACAGCTTTTATCATAGCACCTTTAACAATATATGAAATGTTTTATTTACATGTTAATCTTTCTCTGCTACTGCTAAAACCAACTGCGGCAGGGACCTCTTATTTTAGTTGACATATCTAGTATTTAGTACTAGGATAGCACACTATTACTGTTTCATGATTATTCATTTTAAGAATAAAAGAAAGAAGAGCCAAAAACATAAAACAAAGAAAAATACCTAGAACTTGATACTATAAAACTAAATAGATATGAAAACTAATCTTTGAAGGATAATCAGGGCAAATTATTACGCACTTTTTTTTTGGATACAAAGCTTGTATTTATTTAAGACTTATGGAAATGGTAAATAAGACCACTCCTGTGGAATCTCTTAAAAAGGTAGTTTAAACATTTGGAGCATGGAGTAAATGTCCCAGATTCTTATGAACTAGGAGCTTCCTGCTAACAGTCACGTGCACTTTATCTGTTAATTGTTTACTGTCTCACTCCTCTGAATGCAATTGCATTCCCCAGGATGATGGATTGACATGCCAGGCAATATATAAATAGAAGTATATATATAAATAGAACTATATATGTATTTATGACTGGTATGAAAATTGAACATGTCATCTTCTAGTACTTTTATTATGCACTTTTATAAATAACTTCTATAGTTCCTTAACATTGATTTAGGATATCATGGAAAACAACTCACATTTCAATCTGGTAGAGAGCATTGCTTGAGGATCAAGATAAATAGGTTGATTAGCATTTGTGTCTACAATATGTCTTTCACTGGAGGGTTTATGTCTTTTCTCCTATCTGATGAGAAGTTAAATTGGTGAGTATGGGTCTTTCATCTATTCTGTTAACTTTAATCTAGTTCAGGGTTAAATTGTTTCTTCTCATTTTAAAATCATTTAAAAGCAATTGGCTTTAGCATGCAATGTTATAGCTGGTTCCTCACTAACCTGTAGAGGATGTAATAGTCTCCTTCAGAGAGATGTCCACTGGGAGATGGAAGTTTCATGAATGTGAAATGATCTGAAGATTTCCTTTTTGGGAAAGGTGCCTGGGTTAAATGAATTTTTATTTTTCATCTGTTAGGGAATTTCCCTATTGCATGCTCATGAAAGTCCCATTACAAATATGAGACTGGAAATTTTAGGCAAGATCCAATCTCTCTTTATCTTGAGCATTGCTTCTTAGGTTAAGTAAGTCACTACTTACCACTTCTAATATCCATGACTCTCATGCATGACCTCCACAATTAAAAAGGGGAGCAAAAAATAGCCTGATCTCTTGGTAGGGATGCCAAGTAGCAGGTGGTATGGACTACATGCCATCTAATGTCCAATATTTAGGACTATTTGATGCTCGGGAATCCACAGAATCTCAATAAAACAAAGGACAATGTCATCAAATAATAAGGCTAAAGGAATCATCATTTTTAGAGAGCAGTATTAGGTAGAATATAGGAACTAGCACCTTTAAAATTCTTTTAAATTCTAGCAAGGCATATGCTGATAATATATGTTTTTTTTTTTTTCTCAGCATGATGTTTATGGTATACATGCTTACTCTCCTAGAGTTTCCATGGAGACTTGGCACTATGGTTTATTTTTATTTAGCTTATCCACTTACATGTTTCCTTCTTGTAATTTTAGTTCTCTCAGTGAACACATTTATAATGTTCTTCAAAGCTATACTTGGCTTTGGGAGCTCATCTCATTTCTCACCATTATATATTTGCACAAGTTCTTCAAATACATCAATAACCTTATTTATTATATGGACATAAGATGAAGGGATATCATTTCTCAGATATTAAAAATTCTGATATTTATTCACATTATATTGCTTAGAATCATAAAATCTCAAAACTAAAATTATTTATCTCATGCTTTAATTTTGTACAATAGGCAGCTGAGAGGCAGAAAATTGAAATGACTTGAGCGAAGTCTTACACTAGTTTGTTATAGTCCAGGGATTAGCTAATCCCACAATCCTAGTTTCTCAGATTTTTATTTTTCCTGCGGCCCTTTGGATTGGAGAGGGTACTGTCTCTATGGTCCTAGTCACAGAATAATTCAAATTAAGTAGAATGCTTACTTGGCCACTGCTGAACTCAGACCTTTGATAGCTGAGAAATTTGCTTTTGTAAACTGTGAGTGCCTTTGCAGCAACTGCTTGCAAAAGAGAACACCTGGCTTCGTGTTTCTGATTGATACCTTTTCTTCACCTCCACTTGCACTTCTAGCTAGACCACAAGTGTTTGGTTTTTAGAGGGCATAATGTTTCCATGCAGTAGCTTATTTTTCTCTTGGAGAAAAGCTTCTTCGTGGATTTCCCATAGGTGCTCACATGTTCACTGTGCTTTAAGAACATGTGAGCACCAATTTTTATGTTCTCTCTTTTCAAGTCTTGGCTGGAATCTAAACATTACTTACTCTTTCCTATCACTGTGGAAAAGACAGACACATTTTAAAAAAATCATCCCATTGGAAGTATACACTAGCAGAAAGACAGCTATTATAATCTCACTACTGTGAGTTTCCAAACAACCTCAGTATGAAATATGTCCTTTTGCGTTTGGACACAGCATCATCTTCATAATCACTGGTATTATAAAAAAAATATTAAGTATAATGCAGCCCAAATAGAGGACAAAGGTTCTCCCTTCTGGGAGTTTGTATTTTAATAATTGTTTTTATTGAATTGAAAAAAACTAGTATGCCACAAGGACTTCCAACTTGCTGTGAAATAGTTGATGAAAATGTTACTTTTCATAAAATATTGAGGAAAATGAACATGAAGAAGGTCTGAGCAAATTTCATTAGAAGTTATAATGTGTCTCATTCAAGGTTTAGTTCATAGGTTCCTTTTAAGTTTCCTTAAAGTAGAGATTAATGTAATGTTACGATTACTCTAAATGAAGTTGGAAATATATATATTCCTTTGTTCGTAATTGCTTATTCTAAACCTACTTATATTCGTCATTAACTAGCATAGTGGCAGATGCTCATTCAGCGCATCAATGCATATGTACATTTAGAGGTTTTTCTAAGCAAAGTTGGTGTTTGAATATATTATATTTGATGGAACTTGCTTACATAATGAATGGGTCCTGCCTGCTAGTCACCTCTCTTCTAGTGAGAACCTCAAGGGAGCTGTATAAAAGGAACAGCAGTGAGTGAAAATCAGCATGACATTCTATCGTCAGCTGGGTAGGTACCTGGTCCTTATTTATTTATTTTTTTTTTTTTGAGACGGAGTCTTGGTCAGTTGCCATCTCGGTAGCATATAGGAACTAGCATCTTTAAAATTCTTTTAAATTCTAGCAAGGCATATGCTGATATGTTTTTCTTTTTTTTTTCTCAGCATGATGTTTATGGCATACATGCTTACTCTCCTAGAGTTTCCATGGAGACTTGGCACTATGGTTTATTTTTATTTAGTTTACCCACTTACATGTTGCCTTCTTGTAATTTTAGTTCTCTCAGTGAACACATTTATAATGTTCTTCAAAGCTATGCTTCCCTTTGGGAGCTCACCTCATTGTCTGTGAAGGAATACATCTCGGCTCACCGCAACCTCTGCCTCCTGGGTTCAAGTGATTCTCCTGCCTCAGCCTCCTGAGTTGCTGGGACTACAGGCACGTGCCACCATGCCCAGCTAATTTTTGTATTTTTAGTAGAGACAGGGTTTCACCATGTTGGCCAGGATGGTCTCGATCTCTTGACCTCGTGATCTCCCCATCTCAGCCTCCCAAGGTACCTGCTACATTTTAATGCCAAATTCTAGTGAACAGCTTGGAACACATGCTTTAAGCTGGAACCAGTATTTTTCTGAAAGTTTCAATTTCAGACTTGAGAAAGAATGATCCTCTGGTTATTTGTATGATCTTGGGACCTGAAGATATTGGCATGAAATTTAAGTTAGTTTAAGTGGAGACAACTATGGCCAGAAATCTCTCTTAAGACAGTAGGCCTGGGTCAGTTTATCTTTCTATCCCCTATCGAAGAGGACAGGAAAGAAAACATGGATTCCTGTGTTCAGGTCTTCTTGTGTCTTTTCACCACATAAAGGTAGACTGTAGGTCATATCTTGGTGGAAGGCTGATAAATTCATACAGTTTTTACACCTAGTTATATGTGCCCTCAAGTAATATTTTATATTCCAAATATTAGGTTAATGCTTTTGACGTTTGGAGAAAATTAGAAAAGGAGGACACAGTCACAGAGGCAGTTGGAGATATTTTTCTAGAGTGGAGACACTCCCTTTTCCTTCTGCAGAAACCAACTCTGCAGTACTTCCTCTGATGAAGGAAGTACTTTCTTCTTTGTTCTTTAGCACTGTGGATGTATAGTGATGTCCTCATTTTGTATAGTGTACTTTGCTCATTAATGGGAAATAGCCTCTGGAGATTTCTAAAGTTGTATAAATACTAAGGTTTTGTATTCCTAATGAATTTTCTAAAAACTTGCAAAATATTTCTTTTCAATTATTCTTTTACCAATTATAGTAGTCCCCTACTTGTCCCATTTTCACTTTCCATGGTTTTTGTTACCCACAGTCAACCATAGTCTGAAACTAAGATATTTTGGGAGAGAGAGAGAGCAC
Source organism: Hylobates moloch (assembly GCF_009828535.3). Taxonomy (NCBI): domain Eukaryota; kingdom Metazoa; phylum Chordata; class Mammalia; order Primates; family Hylobatidae; genus Hylobates; species Hylobates moloch. The sequence continues at coordinate 15,120,205 of NW_026652280.1, read as the reverse complement.
ATTCAGCTAACTTTTATTACAGTGTAGTGTTATAATTGTTCTATTTTATTATTATTGTTGTTGATGTCTCCTGTGCCTTATTTATAAATTAAACTTTATCATAGGTATGTATGTATAGGACAAACACAGTATATACAGGATTTGGTACTAGCCGTGACCTCATGTATTCACTGGGGGTCCTGAACGTATTTCCCCATGGATAAAGGAGGAGCTACTATATTTTCCTTTCTTATCACCTTCCCACCTCACTAACCAACTCAAATAACCAGACAAGCAAAAATTGAAGTCTCCAAGTCAATGACTCTGTCTCTCACTCATTTAAATATTAGAATAGCCTCTCAGATCTTTATACATATATTGTTTTATCTTACAACAAGGATTTTATATATATATATGTGCCCTCAAATACTTTATATATATAATTTGTTATATAATTTATATATGTTATTATATATTATAAAAATATATCTTATATATTTTATATATGATATTTTATATATAATATATATTATATGATATTTTATATATAATATATTATATATATTATATGATATTTTATATATAATATATTATATATTTTTTATGATATTTTATATATAATATATATTTATATATAATATATGGTATTTTATATATAATATAAAATATATTTTATTTATAATATAATTCCATTATATAATTATACAATATTAATATATCATAATGTTACAGATATGATTATATATAAAATATTAATGTATATTATATAATTATACATAATGTCATATATAAAATATAATAGAATTATATAATATTAATATTGTATTACATATTAAATATGTTATATGTAAAATTATATATATTATGTATATATCAAATTTTACAATAAGGATTACACAAGATCTCAGACTATAGTCAATTACAAAGAACAAAGTAGAAAGGGGAGATAGACAAGGTGCTCATTGAGAATTTCAATGAGTAGCTTAGCCAAAAGATAAAGCTCATAAAATGTAAACAAAAGAATCTTACAAAGCATAGGAATCAGAGAAGATTCCTGTAGGAATAAACCAGTCCGAGGAGCAATTGACACTTGATTATCAGGGAGAGTTAGATGAACTCAGGATTATTGTTTAGGAAAATCTATAAATCTATAAAATATGAAAATACTTAATTTCATCCTAGATTAAACATAAAACAGGTTATCAGTATATAACTTGCATATGCAAATATCAAAACTGAAAATTATTAATACATTAAAATATTTGTTTCAAGATGCAAGTTTTAGTTATTTGGAACATGTGTGAACAACTCTTTATTCATCGTCATAGATATATGAAAGGTTATACATGAGGATAGAAAAGGTGGCTTCAAAAGAATGATAAATAACTTTATATTCATTTATGATTGTCTCAAATTATTTTGGCAATTTGTACAGCTCTTGGACTTGTTGGAAATTAGTGATATAGTGAAATGTGGGCCCAATGTTTAATAAATCTATGTTCAAATAAAATAATAATAATAAAATATTTAAACATAATAAAATTTATGTTCAAATCTATGTTCCAGTACTAGTTCAAATACTATGAATTTCAGTTTCTTCAGCTAACGTCATCATTGTAAAAATTTAAATTTAATTTCATTTGCAGTAGTTTTGATCATTGTCTATAGGAGTATCTATATGAGGTTTCCACTGAGTAATCTAGAGAGAGGAATAATAGATAATAGATTTAGCTTATTCAATTTATCTATAACTCAATAACATAGGGCACGAGAAGTAAGCACTTAAAACAAGTCTCCGAAATTAGGCTGATTTATTAAAGTGTTGTGAATAAATGCAGGAAAAGCACTGATGGCTCATCCTCTTGTGCCCTTAACTCTTGAACCCATAGCAGGAAGCATAATTTCATGGCCCCAGCACTGTTCTTCAAGATGCATATGACTGAGGACAAATGCAAATTAGGTGATGCTTCTTGGAAAAATGGCTTGGAAAAAAACTCCAATCTCTCAAATGTGGTTATTTATCTCAGGAAAGAAAGATGTTGAACCACATCACCCAAGCAAGGGATATGTGTACTAGGGAAGCCTCATGTCATGACCAGGGTCCAGTTCTCTTAGCACTTTTTCACTAATTGAATTAGGACAAGTAAGGGCAGCTTCACCTAAGGTTGTTACATCACAAGGAATGTATCTAAGACTGGGCCACTAGTAACCAGTGTATCCTCCCCCATTCAACTGCTTTACTTTGTTTAATGAAACAAATATAAGAAACATAGGAATTAAAACATGATTGTTACCAGTCAATTTGTACCAGTGTAAGATTGCCAATTTCTTTTGTTTTTTTTTTTTTTTTGATTCTGACTTCTTGCCTTTCATAAATATGGGTTCTTATTCTTGTTCTATTTTTCATATATGTTAAGGGTTAAAATTACAGAAAGTATTTTCCAGATTACCAAGGTTCATAGGTAAGTGTTGGATCGCTTTCATTTGAATATTACTCGTTTAATGTTGTCCTCATTTCTTTCTACATCATTAAGATCAGCTACAAAGTTTACAACTTACATAATTAGACCAATTATGGAATCATGCTTTTCACTATAAAGATTCATTTTTTTTAAATAGAATGAAGATTCAGAGAGATGTGGTCATATATTAATGCATCATCTTAAAATCCTGGGTATGTCTGCAGAAGAGTTAATATCCCCAAATTAATGTGTGTTTTTAACATTCTGTTGAACACCATTACCAAAGAGACATACTTTTTCATCTACAAAGTTCTGATGTTCCACTATGAAACAAACACCTAGTGGGATAACAAGAGCTGAGCTGGTAAGTTCAATTACACAATATCCTGGATTCTGAATATTGAGGTCAAAAGTGATTTATATTTACTGAAGATGCATATGTGAAAGTATGGGGAAGCAGAGTTTGGGCTAAACACATTTCAAATTCCAGAAAACTTCCAGCTTCACAGAATTGTTATGCATATTACAGTAAGTTCTGTTGAAATATTAAGCAAAAATTTATACTGGTACTACTTATGGGATTTGAAAACTTAATGCTTCTTAAATCTTTAGGGGCACCATGGTGAAGCAAGGGCATGTATGAACTTCAATAACAAGAAATTCTATTACTTCCTTCACAGACAATTTTTACAATGCATGTCACTGTAGATTATTTAGAATTCTATAAAGAGGAAAAGACTATATCCTTTACTTCTACAATCCAGGAATATCACTTGTTAATGTTTTGGCAGAGTTCTCTTTCAGTGCTTTCTCTCATGTATCATTTGTATATTATAAATTTTCACTATATAGTTTTTATAAAATCATTGAATTTTTAAAAATCTTGAAAATGATAATTCTATATTTGGATATTTAAGTCATTCCCATTGGTTTTCTATTATAAACATTATAGTGATGAGCATTCCTGTACATATATTTATATATGTGATATTTCTGGAATTGGGATTAGTGGGCCAAGTAATATTAATATTTCCAGATTTCTTGGCATATGTTAAAATTTTTTCCTCTAGATTTCTTATGTATATATTTATGTTCCTGATGGACAGAAATGCTTTACCACATACTTATTTTCATAAGGTATTATTAACATTTTTCTTAGATTAAAAAATCTGGAGTTGCTTTCTAAATTAAGTAAGTTAGATAAAATCATTGTCTTAAAATATTGTGGAGTGATGTGGAAACTGGGCTTATAATTCTGGTATGGATTCTGATAAGATTCTACCACTAGCAGAGAATTGTTGACAAATCATGATCACTTCTACATCCATGCCTAGAGAGAGAAACAGCTGTAAGTTATCACCTACCTAAGAAAAGAGGAGAATAACAAGAAATTCTTCTCCCTCTTCCTTATGCCTGGCTTAAGAAAAACTTCTCGTGGAAAAACTTTATAAAGTCATTAAATAGAAATAACTGAATAAGATAATAAATGACTCCTAAATTTCTTGCACCATTCATATTATAACCTTAGGTCGTTAAAAAAATCAACCTGTTAGAAAATTCTCATTCTTTGTGGTGAAGAAAAGCTTGGACCTTCTAAACATTATATTAAAATATCTGGATGAGTAAACAATAGGTTAATTTCAAATGTACAATAACATGTATTCACCATTGAAGATAGTATAATACAGAATAGCTTCACTGTTCTAAAAATCTTCTATGTTGCACCTATTTATCTCTTTATCCTCACTAGCTCCTGGCAGCCACTATCTTTTTACTGTCTCTCTAGCTTTGCCTTTTCAGAACATCATCTGGTTGGACTCACACAGTATACAGCTTATTTAGATTGATTTCTTTCAGTTAATAATATGCATTTAAGCTTCCTCCAACCCCCCGACCCCTTTTTAAAATTTGTTTGGAGACAGAGTCTTGCTTTGTCACCCAGGCTGGAGTACAGTGGTGCAGTCTCTGCTCACTGCAACCTCTGCCTCCCAGATTCAAGTGATTCTTGTGCCTCAACCTCCCAAGTAGCTGGCATTACAGGCATGCACCAACATGCCCTACTAATTTTTGTATTTTTATCACAGACAGTGTCTCACCATATTGGCCAGACTGGTCTCAAACTCCAGACCTCAAGTGATCCACCCACTTCAGTCACCCAATGTACAGGGACGAAAGGTGTGAACCACAATGAGTGGCTGTAGCTCATTTCCTTTTAGTACTGAATAATAGCCCATTGCCTGGATGTATAATAGTTTTTTTATTCACTTACTAAAGGGCAACTTTTTGTTAACACTAGATTTTAACAATTGTAAATAAAACTGTCATATGTGTGCAGATTTCAGGCTGGACATAAATTTTCAGATTCTTTGTGCAAACACCAAAGAGTGTGATTACTGGAGGGGATGTTCAGGCCACGTTTGTAAGAAACTGCGAAACTGGCTTCCAGACTGGCTGACCATTTACTGTTATCATCAGACATAAATCAGAGTTACTGTTGTTATACATCTTCCTCAGCATTTGGTGTTGTCAGTGTTTTGGATCTTGATCATTCTAATAGATGTGTAGTGGTATCTCCCTGTTGTTTTAAATTGCAATGCTCTAATGACATAATGCTGAACATCTTTTGGCATGCTTAATTTCTATGTGTATATCTTCTTTAGTGAAATGTCTGTTCAAGTCTTTCACCCATTTTTAAATAGAATTGTTTTCTTATTGTTGAGTTGTGCGAGTTATTTTTTATATTTTGAATACCCAATCCTTCATCAGATGTGTCCTTTGCAAATATATTTTTTTTCCAGTCTGTGGCTTATATGTAAATTCTCTTAACATTGTCTTTGGTAGAGCAGACATTTTTAATTTTACAAAGTCCAGCTTATTGATTCTTTTATTTATGGATTGTGCCTTAGTTGCTCTATCTAAAAACTCATTACCAAATCGATCTACATTTTCTCCTGTATTATCTTCTGGGAATTCTATAGTCTCTGCTTTTATATTTAAGTCTATGGTCTATTTTGAGTTAATACTTGTTAAAGATATAAGATCTGTGTCTAGATTAATATTTTTGCATTTGGATGTCCAGGTGTTTTTAGCAGCAATTATTGACAAGACTCTTTTTCGTCCATTGCATTGCCTTTGCTTTTTTGTCAAAGATAAGTTGACTATATTTACACAAGTGTTTTTCTGGGCTCTCCATTATGTTCCAACCATCTATTTGTCTATTTCAAAAATACCACACTGTGTTAATTACTGTTGTTTTATAGTAAATCATGAAGTTGTGTAAAATTTATCTTTCAACTTTGTTCTCCTCATTCAATAATGTGTTGACTATTATGGTCCTTTGCCTCTTTGTATAGACTTTAGAATCAGTTCGTCTGTATAGACAAAAATAACTTCCAAGGATTTTAATTGAGATTCCATTGAATCTATAGATCAAGTTGAGAAGAACTGACATCTTGACAATAATGACTATTTTCTATGAAGACCCATGATCATGGAAAAACTCTCCATTTATTTCTGTTTGAATTCTTTTACCAGTTTTATAGTTTTACTCATATAGATCTTGTATATATTTTGTTAGATTTATGCTTAATTATCTCATTTTGGGGGGTGTCAATGTAATTTCTTTTGGTTTTTAATTTCAAGTTTTACTTGTTCTTCACTTGGGGCTAGGAAAGTGACTGACTTTTATATAATCTTGTGTTCTGCTACCTTGCTATAATCATTTATTAGTTTTAGAAATTTCTTTGTCCATTATTTGGATTTTTCTACATACACAATCCTGTCATCTGCAAAGAAAGATAACATAGTTCAATTCTCTTTTGAAATTTCTATCTCTTTGGTTATGTTACCCATCTGTTCTCTCATGTGCTCCACTTTATCCTTTAGAGTTTTTATTGTATGAATTATAATTGTTTCAAAAGTCGACTCCGATAATTCCAGCATCCTGGCTTGTCTGAGTCTAGTTCTAAAGCCTTTCTGTCTCTTTAAATTTTTTTTTTGTCTTTTACTATGCCTGGTAATTTTTTCTTGGTAGCTGGTCATCATGTACTGGGTAAAATGAACACTGGTAAATAGCGATGTTGTGGTTAGGTGTTGGGGGAGGGGAAGTGTTCTATAGTCCTACAATTAAGTCTTAGCCTTTTAGTAAGACTATGCTTCTAGGCTGTGAACTGCACAAGTGCCTGTCATAACCCCCACTCCCCTTATTTGAGACAGGATGGCTAGAATCTACTGGAGTTGACTCTTCTCTCACATGGAATTCTAGAAGGAGTTAGAGCTGAGTCTTTCTGTTCTCCCAGGTCATTAGGCTCTGATAAAACCCTGGCAGGTTAAACTGTCTTCATTTCATTTCTCCTGAGGGCATGCTTATTAAGAACAAAGTACCCTGGTGTATTTCAAAAATGATTTTTTTTCCACCCCTTTCTGAAATCATGAGGTTGTTTTCTTCAATATTCACTGTGAGGATATGATCAAGTTGTGGAAGGTAAAACTCACAAAGGGGTGGGGACTCCCCCATGACTGGGTTCCCCTAAAGATTTTGCCTCTCAGACTTGTCCACACTGAGCCTCCAGAAATTTATCAATTGCATTTCAGACTTTTCTACTCTAGTACTGATTCCCAAGAGGTTTCAGCTCCTGGGTTTCTGCTGTGTATCTGCCTGTCTATCATTCAATTTTTGGAATCAGTGTTTTGCTTTGTGACTTCACTTCCCTTAAGGATCTAAGAAAAAAGTTGTTAGTGTGTTTAGCATTGTAGTTATTAAGATGGAATAATGATTTCCAAGCTCCTAATATGATGGACTGAAAACCAAAAGTTGACCCATGCTTATCTTCATATTTCACTATATAAATATAATTAATCAGTTTTACCTGTTTTAAAATTTTATCTACTTTGAATTATAAAATTGTGATTCTAGGCCAGGCGCAGTGGCTCATGCCTGTAATCCCAGCACTTTGGGAGGGTGAGGTGGGTGGATCATGAGGTCAGGAGATCGAGACCATCCTGGCTAACACGGTGAAACCCCGTCTCTACTAAAAATACAAAAAATTAGCCAGGTGTAGTGGCAGATGCCTGTAGTACCAGCTACTTGGGAGGCTGAGGCAGGAGAATGGCATGAACCTGGGAGGCGGAGCTTGCAGTGAGCAGAGATTGCACCACTGCACTCTAGCCTGGGTGACAGAGCGAAACTCTGTCTCAAAAAAAAAAAAAAATTGCTATTCTATTATGTTTGACATACTTTGTTGAACATGTCTATTAGAGTTATACATACATTTTTCACGTAACTATGGTGCATTTATATTCAGTCATATTTCAATGTATGGATAGATCAAATTTTTTTCATTACATGGTTGACACATTTTTGGATTAGTTTACTGTGTTTTGTTATCACGAAAAATGTCACTATGAACATTCCTCCACATGCCATTTAGAATATATGCCCAGAAATTTTGTTGGGAAAAAAAACACATGCTTATCTTTATAATAGTTAATGCTAAACTCTTTTACAAAATGAGAATATTAATTTGCATTCTCATCAGCATTGTATCAGACTTTTGTCTCATATTCTTACCGACTCTAGGTTTTAGCTGAACTCTTTGTGACACATGCTTAGAGGAATATTACTATGGCCTTAATTTATATGTCTTGTCTTAGCTTCAGTTTCTTCATGAAAGCAGAGCCTAAGAATAGGAATTACGTGCAGAAGGTATTCCAAGGATGCAGTAGTGAAGGACCTTAGGGAATGATAGAAAAAGGAAAACTTAATACAAATGTATGTTATAGAGGTCAGCACTGTGGGCAACTAGAGATTACTCCTGTCCAGGACCTTTTGAAGTGTATACAGAATGCCATTTCCCAAAGATGGATCAACAAAGTGGTTGGTTATTGTTCATTGACTCTAGTTCTCTCTTGGTAGAGGATTATCCAAGACTTCTCCTACTTCCAGGCATGCCTACTTGCCCAGTTGGCTTTTACTGGCATTCTTGGTGCTGGAGAAGTGTTGGAGCAAAGATAAATGCATGACACACTCTTAAAGCAGGATGCTGGCCAAGCAAGGCTAAAAAAAAAAACCAAAAGCTGAAATTAGGGATAAAACATAGAAAATACAAAAAGGAGCACAATAGCCTACAATAAAATTCCACTGAGAACTAATGGAGCAAAGCACATATTGTATGTATTGGTCATTTAGATATTCTTTTTTTTTGAAATAGTTATTTTAACTTCTTGTATATTATTTCCCAAGATCACTTCTGCATGTTTTAATTTGTAGAAATGCTTTATATGTTGAAGTTACAAGCACTTTATCACTTACATAGATTGCAAATATCATTTCATGGTTTCACCTTTACTTTTCAGACTTTTCCACATGCCATTTTTGAAAAGAAGTTCCTATTTTAAGACAGTCTAATTTATCAGATCCCCTTTTTATAATTAGTTATTTTCATGTCCTGCTTAAGAAAACGTTTCCTATCATGAATTCATGAGACACTGTATATTATTAGTAGAAGTCTGTTGCCTTTCTTTCATAGTTAGCTCTTACAGTATACTTGTATACGTTTACATATATTATAGAAATCAAGTTTAATAATTTTTTCTTATTTCTTCCAAAAAACAAAACCCCAAAATGGTATACATGTGCAGAACATATAGGTTTGTTAGATAGGTATGTGTGAGCCATGGTGGTTTGCTGCACCTATTGAACCCTCCTCTACGTTCCCTCCCCTCACCTCCCACAATCCAACAGGCCCTGGTGTGTTGCTCCCCTGTCTGTGTCCATGTGTTCTCAATGTTCAGCTCCCACTTATGAGTGAGAACATGTGGTGTTTGATTTCCTGTTCCTGTGTTAGTTTGCTGAGGATGATGACTTCCAACTTTATCCGTGTCCCTACAGAGGACATGATCTCATTTCCTTTTGTGGCTGCATAGTATTCCATGGTGTATATGTACCACATTTTCTTAATCTAGTGTATCGCTGATGGGCATTTGGGTTGGTTCCACATCTTTGCTATTGTAAATAATGCTACAATAAACATATGTGTTTGTGTGTCTTTATAGTAGAATGATTTATATTCCTTTGGGTATATATCCAATAATGGGATTACTGAGTCAAATGGTATCTTTGGTTCTAGATCCTTGGGTAATCGCCATACTGTCTTCCACAATTGTTGAACTAATTTACATTCCCACCAACCAAGTAAAAGTGTTCCTATTTCTCCACAGCCTCGCTAGCATCTTTTGTTTCCTGGCTTTTTAATAATTGCCATTCTAACTGGCATGAGTTGGTATCTCATTGTGGTTTTCATTTGCATTTCTTTGATCATCAGTGATGCTGAACTTTATTTTCATATGTTTGTTGGCTGCATAAATGTCTTCTTTTCAGAAGTGTCTGTTCATATCCTCTGCCCACTTTTTTTTTTTTCTTTTTTTGAGACCGAGTTTTGCTCTTTCCCCCAGGCTGGAATGAAGTGGCGCAATGTCTGCTCGCTGCAACCTCCACCCCCCAGGTTCAAGCAATTCTTCTGCCCCAGCCTCCTGAGTAGCTGGGATTATAGACACCCACCACCATGCCCAGCTACTTTTTGTATTTTTAGTAGAGATGGGGTTTTGTCATATTGGCCAGGCTGGTCTTGAACTCCTGATCTCAGGTGATCCACCCATCTTGGCCTCCCAAAGTGCTAGGATTACAAGGCGTGAGCCACTAGGCCTGGCTCTTTCACTCACTTTTTGATGGGGTTGTTTTTTTTTCTTGTAAATATGTTTAGGTTCCTTCTAAATTCTGGATACTAGACCTTTGTCTGTCTGATGGGTAGATTGCAAAAGTTTCTCCCATTCTGTAGGTTGCCTGTTCACGCTGATGATAGTTTCTTTTGCTGTGCAGAAGCTCTTTTGTTTAATTAGATCCCATTTGTCAATTTTGGCTTTTGTTGCAATTGCTTTTGGCATTTTTGTCATGAAGTCTTTCCCCATATCTGTGTCCTAAATGGTATTGCCTAGGTTTTCTTCTAGGGTTTTTATGGTTTGGAGTTTTACATTTAAGTCTTTAATCCATCTTGAGTTAATTTTTATAAGGTGTAAGGAAGGGGTCCAGTTTCAGTTTTCTGCATATGGCTAGCCAGTTTTCTCTGCATCATTTACTGAATAGAAGATCCTTTTCCCATTGCTTGTTTTTGTCAAGTTTATCAAAGATTAGATGGTTGTAGATGCATGGTGTTATTTCTGAGGTCTCTGTTCTGCTCCGTTGGTCTATTTGTCTGTTTCGGTACGAGTACCATACTGTTTTGGTTACTGTAGCCTTGTAGTATAGTTTGAAGTCAGGTAGCATGCTGCCTTCAGCTTTATTCTTTTTGCTTAGGATTGTCTTAGCTATTTAGGGTCTTCTTGTATTTCATATGAAATTTAAAACAGTTTTTTTCTAATTCTGTGAAGAATGTCAATGGTAGTTTGATGGGAATAGCATTGAATCTGTAGTTTACTTTGGGTAGTATGGCCCAAAACCCCATCCAAGGGTCAGTAGCCTCAAAGAATGAAACTAGACAAACAAAGATGAGAAAGAATCAACCAAACAGGCCAGAGTGTCTCTTCTCCTCCAAATGATTGCAACATTTATCCATCAAGGGTGCAGAACTGGATGAAGGATCAGATGGATGAATTGACAGAAGTGGACTTCAGAAGATGGGTAATAAAAACTACCCTGAGCTAAAGGAGCATGTTCTAACCCAATACAAAGAAACTAAGAACCTCGATAAAAGGTTAAAGGAATTGCTAATTAGAATAACCAGTTTACAGAGGAACATAAATGATCTGATGGAGCTGAGAAACACATCACAAGAACTTCCTGAAGCATATACAAGTATCAACAGCTGAATCAACCAAGTGGAAGAAAGGATATCAGAGTTTGAAGATCACCTTACTGAAATAAGACATGCATACAAAAATAGAGAAAAAGGAATGAAAATGATTGAACATAGCCTCCAAGAAATATGGGACTCCATAAGAAGACTGAACCTACGATTGATTGGAGTACCTGAAGGAGACAGAGAGAATGGAAACAAGCTGGAAAACACACTTACTTCAGGATATTATCCAGAAGAACTTCCCCAACCTAGCAAGACAGGTCAACATGCAAATTCAGGAAATACAGAAAACACCATTAAGATATTCCCCAAGAAGATCAACCCCAAGACACACGATCATCATATTCTTCAAAGTCAAAGTGAAGGAAAAACTGTTAAGGGCAGCCAGAGAGAAAGGCCAGGTCACCTACAAAGGGAAGCCCATCAGACTAACAGTGGACCTCTCAGAAGAAACCCTATAAGCCAGAAGAGATTGGAGGCCAACATTCAACATTCTTAAATAAAAGAATTTTCAAACCAGAATTCCATATCCAGCCAAATTAAGCTTCATAAGCAAAGGAGAAATAAAATCCTTTCTAAATAAGCAAATGCTGAGGGATTTCCTTACCACCAGGCCTGCCCCATAAGAGCTCCTGAAAGAAGCACTAAATGTTGAAAGGAAAAACTGGTACCAGCCACTGCAAAAGCACACCAAAATATAAAGTCCAATGATACTATGAAGAAACTGCATCAACTAGTGTGCAAAATAACCAGATATCATCATGATGACAGGCTCAGATTCACACATAACAATACTAACATTAAATGTAAATGGGCTAAATGCCCCTATTAAAATACTAGGCCTGGGAAATTGGATAAGGAGTCAAGACATATTGGTGTACTGTATTCAGAAGAGCCATCTTATGTGCAAAGGCACACACAAGCTCAAAATAAAGGGATGGAGGAAAAATTACCAAGCAAATGGAAAACAAACAACAACAACAAAAAAAAAACAGGGGTTGCAATACTAGTCTCTGACAAAACAGACCTTAAACCAACAAAGATCAAAAAAGACAAGGGCATTACATAATGGTAAAGGGATCAATTCATCAAAAAGAGCTAATTATCCTAAATATATATGCACCCTATACAGGAGCACCCAAGTTCATAAAACAAGTTCATAGAGACCACAAAGAGACTATAGGCTCCCACAAATAATAGTGGGAGACATTAACGCCCCATTGTCAGTATTAGATCAAAGAAACAGAAAATTTAGACACATCAACGAAACAGAAAATTAACAGGGATATTTAGGACCTGAACTCAGCTCTGGATCAAGTGGATCTAGTAGATGTCTACAGAATTCTCTACCCCAAATCAACAGAACATGATATTCTCCTCAGTGTGACATGGAACTTATTCTAAAATCAACCACATAATTGGAAGTAAAACACTCCTCAGCAAATGCAAAATAATTGGAATCATAACAGTTTCTTAGACCACAGTGCAATTAAATTAGAACTCAGGATTAAGAAACTCACTCAAAACCACACAATTACATGGAAATTGAACAACCCGCTCCTGAATGACCCCTGGGTAAATAATGAAATTAAGGCAGAAATCAAGAAGATCTTTGCAACCAGTGAGAAAAAAGAGACAACATACCAGAATCTCTGGGACACAGCTAAAGAACTGTTAAGAGGGAAATTTACAGCACTAAATATCCACATCAGAAAGCTACAAAGATCTCAAATCAACACCCTAACATCAAAATTAAAAGAGGTAGAGAAGCAAGAGCAAACTAATTTTTTTCTTTATAACTGTCAACTGACCCAACACTATCTATTGATAAGTTGCTTCTTCCTCCAAAGCTTTCCATAAGTGAATTGGGCATATATGAGTGAATTTGCTTATGGGCTCCTACTCTGATCATTGGGCTGTTAGTTTACCCTAAAGCCAATAGTATGTTGCCCAAATTACTATAACTTTGTAATAAGTCTTGATAAACAATAAAGTTTTTCTGTTATGTTTACTATTCAATATTGTCTATGATATTCCTGGACTCTTGAACATTCACATACGATTTAAAATAAACCTATCGATTTTTAGATTCACATATTTTAACTATGAAATATATGTTTGGATTCTATTAAATTTATAGGTTAACTTAGGGAAAGGGTTTAGTATCTTTGATATAAAGAATATTTCAATCAGTAAACATGATAAATTCTTTTTATTGAGGTTTATAATTTCTTTCATTAGGGTTTAATAGTTTTTGTTTTGATATATTTCATATGTTTAATACAATAAGTGGTACTATTCCTCAAGGTCTGCATTTTCAGAAAATATAATTACATAAAAATACAATTGATTGTCTTGTGTTGACTTGTGTCCAGGTATTTTAATAAACTAATTTAAAAATTCTTATATATTTCCTTAAATTATTTTGAAGTTTTCATTTAGAGAATGCTTATACATGTGAATAATGATATCAAATGAGATCCACAAGAAAACTTTTATAATCTTACCATTAATTATGCTTTTTTAGATTTTTGTAGATACCATTTGACTAAGAAGTTACATCCGAGAGGGTGGATGGAGCCAAGGTGGCTGAATAGGAACAGCTCCAGTCTACAGCTCCCAGCATGAGTGATGCAGAAGATGGGTGATTTCTGCATTTCCATCTGAGGTACCAGGTTCATGTCAGTAGGGAGTGCCAGACAGTGGGTGCAGGACAGTTGGTGCAGTGCACCATGCATGAGCCGAAGCAGGGCGAGGCATTGCCTCACTCAGAAAGTGCAAGGGGTCAGGGAGTTCCATTTCCTAGTCAAAGAAAGGTGTGACAGACGGCACCTGGAAAATCGGGTCACTCCCACCCTAATACTGCACTTTTCCAACAGGCTTAAAAAACGGCACACCAGGAGATTATATCCCGCACCTGGCTCAGAGGGTCCTACGCCCATGAAGTCTCACTGATTGCTAGCACAGCAGTCTGAGATCAAACTGCAAGGCAGCAGCGAGGCTGGGGGAGGGATGCCTGCCATTGCCCAGGCTTGCTTAGGTAAACAAAGCAGCCATGAAACTCGAACTGGGTGGAGCCCACCACAGCTCAAGGAGGCCTGCCTGCCTCTGTAGGCGCCACCTCTGGGGGCAGGGCACAGACAAACAAAAAGACAGCAGGAACCTCTGCAGACTTAAACATCCCTGTCTGATAGCTTTGAAGAGAGTACTGGTTCTCCCAGCACACAGCTGGAGATCTGAGAATGGGGACACTGCCTCCACAAGTGGGTCCCTGACCCCCGAGCAGCCTAAGTGGGAGGCACCCCCCCAGTGGGGGCGGACTGACACCTCACACGGCCGGGTACTTCTCTGAGACAAAACTCCCAGAGGAATGATCAGGCAGCAGCATTTGCAGTTCACCAAAATCTGCTGTTCTACAGCCACCACTGCTGATACCCAGGCAAACAGGGTCTGGAGTGGACGTCTAGCAAACTCCAACAGACCTGCAGCTGAGGGTCCTGTCTGTTAGAAGGAAAACTAACAAACAAACAGAAAGGACATCTACAACAAAAACCCATCTGTACGTCACCTTTATCAAAGACCAAAAGTAGATAAAACCACAAAGATGGGGAAAAAACAGAGGAGAAAAATTGGAAACTCTAAAAAGCAGAGCGTGTCTCCTCCTCCAAAGGAACGCAATTCCTCACCAGCAACGGAACAAAGTGGACGGAGAATGACTGACGAGTTGAGAGAAGAAGGCTTCAGACGATCAAACTAATCCAAGCTACAGGAGGAAATTCAAACCAATGGCAAAGAAGTTAAAAACTTTGAAAAAAATAGACGAATGTACAACTAGAATAACCAATGCAGAGAAGTGCTTAAAGGAGCTGATGGAGCTGAAAGCCAAGGCTCAAGAACTACATGAAGAATGCAGAAGCCTCAGGAGCCAATGTGATCAACTGGAAGAAAGGGTATCAGCGATGGAAGATGAAATGAATGAAATGAAGTGAGAAGGGAAGTTTAGAGAAAAAAGAATAAAAAGAAAAGAACAAAGTCTCCAAGAAATATAGGACTATGTGAAAAGACCAAATCTACATCTAATTGGTGTACCTGAAAGTGACGGGGAGAATGAAACCAAGCTGGAAAACACTCTGCAGGATATTATCCAGTAGAACTTCCCCAATCTAGCAAGGCAGGCTGACATTCAGATTCAGGAAATATAGAGAAGGCCACAAAGATACTCCTCGAGAAGAGCAACTCCAAGACACATAATTGTCAGATTCACCAAAGTTGAAATGAAGGAAAAAATGCTAAGGGCAGCCAGAGAAAAAGGTCGGGTTACCCACAAAGGGAAGCCCATCAGACTAACAGCTGATCTCTCAGCAGAAACTCTACAAGCCAGAAGAGAGTGGGGGCCAATATTCAACATTCTTAAAGAAAAGAATTTTCAACCCAGAATTTCCTATCCAGCCAAACTAAGCTTCATAAGTGAAGGAGAAATAAAATACTTTACAGACAAGCTAATGCTGAGAGATTTTGTCATCACCAGGCCTGCCCTAAAAGAGCTCCTGAAGGAAGCACTAAACATGGAAAGGAACAACCAGTACCAGCCACTGCAAAAACATGCCAAATTGTAAAGACCGTCAAGGCTAGGAAGAAACTGCATCAACTAAAGAGCAAAAAAACCAGCTAACATCATAATGACAGGATCAAATTCACACATAACAATATTAACTTTAGATGTAAATGGGCTAAATCCTCCAATTAAAAGACACAGACTGGCAAATTGGATAAGAGACAAGACCTGTCAGTGTGCTGTATTCAGGAAACCCATCTCAGGTGCATGGACACACGTAGGCTCAAAATAAAGGGATGGAAGGAGATCTACCAAGCAAATGGAAAACCAAAAAAGGCAGGGGTTGCAATCCTAGTCTCTGATAAAACAGACTTTAAACCAGCAAAGATCAAAAGAGACAAAGAAGGCCATTACATTATGGTAAAGGGATCAATTCAACAAGAAGACCTAACTATCCTAAATATATATGAACCCAATACAGGAGCACCTAGATTCATAAAACAAGTCCTGAGTGACCTACAAAGAGACTTAGACTCCCACACAGTAATAATGGGAGACTTTAGCACACCACTGTCAACATTAGACAGATCAACGAGACAGAAAGGTAACAAGGAAACCCAGGAATTGAACTCAGCTCTGTACCTAGCAGACCTAATAGACATCTACAGAACTCTCCACCCCAAAGCAACAGAATATACATTCTTTTCAGCACTACGCCACACCTATTCCAAAATTGACCACATAGTTGGAAGTAAAGCTGTCCTCACCAAATGTAAAAGAAGAGAAATTATAGCAAACTGTCTCTCAGACCACAGTGCAATCAAACTAGAACTCAGGATTAAGAAACTCACTCAAAACCACTCAACTACATGGAAAATGAACAACCTGCTCCTGAATGACTACTGGGTACATAACGAAATGAAGGCAGAAATAAAGATGTTCTTTGAAAACAAGAACAAAGACACAACATACCAGAATCTCTGGGACACATTCAAAGCAGTGTGTAGAGGGAAATTTACAGCACCTAATGCCTACAAGAGAAAGCAGGAAAGATCTAGAATTGATACCCTAACATCACAATTAAAAGAACTAGAAAAGCAAGAGCAAACACATTCAAAAGCTAGCAGAGGGCAAGAAATAACTAAAATCAGAGTGGAACTGAAGGAAATGGAGACACAAAACCCCTTCAAAAAATCCATGAATCCAGGAGCTGGTTTTTTGAAAAGATCAACAAAATCGATAGACTGCTAGCAAAACTAATAAAGAAGAAAAGAGAGAAGAATCAAAACGATGCAATAAAAAATGATAAAGGGGATATCGCCACCAATCCCAGAGAAATACAAACTACTATCAGAGAATACTACCAACACCTCTATGCAAATAAACTAGAAAATCTAGAAGAAATGGGTAAATTCCTTGACACATACACCTTCCCAAGACTAAACCAGGAAGAAGTTGAATTGCTGAATAGACCAATAACAGCCTCTGAAATTGTGGCCATAATCAATAGCTTACCAACCACAAAGAGTCCAGGACCAGATGGATTCACAGCCGAATTCTACCAGAGGTACAAAGAGGAGCTGGGACCATTCCTTCTGAAACTATTCCAATCAATAGGAAAAGAGAGAATCCTCCCTAAATCATTTTATGAGGCCAGCATCATCCTGATACCAAAGCCTGGCAGAGACGCAACCAAAAAAGAGAATTTTCGACCAATATCCTTGATGAAGATCGATGCAACAATCCTCAGTAAAATACTAGCAAACCAATCCAGCAGCACATCAAAAAGCTTATCCACCATGATCAAGTGGGCTTCATCCCTGGGGTGCAAGGCTGGTTCAACATATGCAAATCAATAAATGTAATCCAGCATATAAACAGAACCAAAGACAAAAACCACATGATTATCTCCTTAGATGCAGAAAAGGCCTTTGACAAAATTCAACAACCCTTCATGCTAAAAACTCTCAATAAATTAGGTATTGATGGGACGTATCTCAAAATAATAAGAGCTATCTGTGACAAACCCACAGCCAATATCATACTGAATGGGCAAAAACTAGAAGCATTCCCTTTGAAAACAGGCACAAGACAGGGATGTGCTCTCTCACCACTCCTATTCAATATAATGTTGAAATTCTGGCCAGGGCAACCAGGCAGGAAAAGGAAATAAAGGGTATTCAATTAGGAAAAGAGGAAGTCCAATTGTCCCTGCTTGCAGATGACATGATTGTATATCTAGAAAACCCCATTGTCTGAGCCCAAAATCTCCTTAAGCTGATAAGCAACTTCAGCAAAGTCTCAGGATACAAAATCAATGTACAAAAATCACAGACATTCTTATACACCAATAACAGACAAACAGAGAGCCAAATCATGAGTGAACTCCCATTCACAATTGCTTCAAAGAGAATAAAATACCTAGGAATCCAACTGACAAGGGATGTGAAGGACCTCTTCAAGGAGAACTACAAACCACTGCTCAATAAAATAAAAGAGGATACAAATGGAAGAACATTCCATGCTCATGGGTTGGAAGAACATTCCATGCTCATGGGTTGGAAGAATAAATATTGTGAAAATGGCCACACTGCCCAAGGTAATTTACAGATTCAATGCCATCCCCATAAGCTACCAATGACTTTCTTCACAGAATTGGAAAAAACTACTTTGAAGTTCATACGGAACCAAAAAAGAGCCCACATCACCAAGTCAATCCTAAGCCAAAAGAACAAAGCTGGAGGCATCACGCTACCTGACTTCAAACTATACTACAAGGCTACAGTAACCAAAACAGCATGGTACTGGTACCAAAACAGAAATATAGATCAATGGAAAAGAACAGAGCCCTCAGAAATAATGCTGCATATCTACAAACATCTGATCTTTGACAAATCTGACAAAAACAAGCAATGGGGAAAGGATTCCCTATTTAATAAATGGTGCTGGGAAAACTGGCTAGCCATATGTAGAAAGCTGAAATTGGATCCCTTCCTTACACCTTATACAAAAATTCATTCAAGATGGATTAAAGACTTACATGTTAGACCTAAAACCATAAAAACCCTAGAAGAAAACCTAGGCAATAGCATTCAAGACATAGGCATGGGCAAGGACTTCATGTCTAAAACACCAAAAGCAATGGCAGCAAAAGCCAAAATTGACAAATGGGATCTAATTAACTAAAGAGCTTCTGCACAGCAAAAGAAACTACCATCAGAGTGAACAGGCAACCTACAAAATAGGAGAAAATTTTTGCAACCTACTCATCTGACAAAGGGCTAATATCCAGAATCTACAATGAACTCAAACAAATTTACAAGAAAAAAACAAACAACCCCATCAAAAAGTGGGTGAAGGACATGAACAGACACTTCTCAAAAGAAGACATTTATGCAGCCAAAAAACACATGAAAAAATGCTCATCAGCACTGGCCATCAGAGAAATGCAAATCAAAACCCACAATGGGATACCATCTCACACCAGTTAGAATGGTCATCATTAAAAAGTCAGGAAACAACAGGTGCTGGAGAGAATGTGGAGAAATAGGAACACTTTTACACTGTTGATGAGACTGTAAACTAGTTCAACCATTGTGGAAGTCAGTGTGGCAATTCCTCAGGGATCTAGAACTAGAAATACCATTTGACCCAGCCATCCCATTACTGGGTATATACCCAAAGGACTATAAATCATGCTGCTATAAAGACACATGCACACGTATGTTTATTGCAGCACTATTCACAATAGCAAAGACTTGGAACCAACCCAAATGTCCAACAACAATAGACTGGATTAAGAAAATGTGGTACATATACACCATGCAATACTATGCAGCCATAAAAAATGGTGAGTTCATGTCCTTCGTAGGGACATGGATAAAACTGGAAATCATCATTCTCAGCAAACTATCCCAAGGACAAAAAACCAAACTCCGCATGTTCTCACTCATAGGTGGGAATTGAACAATGAGAACACATGGACACAGGAAGGGGAACATCACATTCCGGGGCCTGTTGTGGGGTGGGGGGAGGGGGGAGGGATAGCATTAGGAGATATACCTAATGCTAAATAATGAGTTAATGGATGCAGCAAACCAACATGGCACATGTATACATATGTAACAAACCAGCATATTGTGCACATGTACCCTAAAACTTAAAGTATAATAATAAAATAAAGAAGTTACATCCCATTTCCAGTTAGCTAAGTTTAGTTTTTAGATTTTAAGTGGATTTAATAAGGTTAACAGAATTTATTATTTAAATGTCGACTAAAATTAGCAAGTATATTCATCAAATTGAGATAATTCTAAGATTTTTATTGTTTATTAATATGGCAACTTATATTTATTGTTTTTCAATTATTAATCCAATCTGGAATTACAGAAATTTATCATTTGTTCTTGTTATATTGACTTTCTAAAATGTTGCAATTATTTTTATATTTTACTTAGGTCTTTTGCTTCAATGTTCATTTGTAAAACTGGCATGAAATTTTTCTTGATTATGTCCTTGTCTGTTAAATGTTAGTGTTATTCTGGGCTCATTAAGGTAGGTTCTCTCTTTCTTTTCATTTACTGTAGGCATTTTTCCATGATTGGGATTACTTTTCTGAAATATTTGATAGAATTTACTGGTGAACAAAAATCTGATCCTAGAGCAGTGTTTTGTTTGTTTGGTTTTGCTTTGGAAAAATTTAAATATTTTAAATTATAAATTTACTAGCTTCACTTATTACTATGTGGATTACCAATTTTGTCTCATGATAGCTGTAAAAATTGCATTCTTAAAAATATTTCACATATGTTTTCATATTTTTCCACATGTATTATATCATCGTGTACCCATAAATATATACAAGTATTTATCAATTAAAAATAAAATAAAATAAAATGAAATACTGTTCATAATATATTATCGTTATCTTTTAAAAATTCTTTAGTACTGCAGTGATGTATTTTCATGGGCTACCCTGCATTATTTGTGCTTTCTCTTTGTATTCTTTTATCAGTCTCATTAGTGGTTCATCCATTTTGTCTTTTGAAAACATCAGCAATTTATTTTTGCTTTATAATTTCAGATACTCTTAAGGATAAAAATGGGATTTTACTTACATACTATAAGTGTCAAGGAGATGCCCACACAGACTTTGCAACTAATATACAAGGAGTTAAAATGGAAACTGGTGGGTTAATGAAATGTCGTTTGTGGGAAAATGATTGCCAGAAAACAAAGCTAGATGTATTTATTTTAATAATATCTGTAAAAACAGGTTCAGCAGTATACCCACTTACCTACAATAGCATGTCTCAATAAAATATTCTAATTCTTTAAATAAGATTATCTATTCTAACAGAAGCATATATATATTTTTTTCAATTTTGATATATTTGCATATATATATTTGTTAGATTATTTCATAATAGAGTTAGAACAAATATTAATTTGTCTTTTCCCACTATATAACAATGATATTATTAAATTGATAAAACACACTAATTTGCATTATTTTTGTGGACCCCTTTTTGGGTCAAAGTAGGAAATATCCTTATCAACAAACAGCTATTCAAATATTTATTAATGTATTTATTCAATAAACACTAAATAGCACCATATTTGAGGGATTGGGTTAGGATATTTTTACAGTAGCATTTTGCTTCAAATGCTCTTTCATTTGTGTGTTTGTTCACATATTTAAGCACTCATTTGCCTTTTATTATTTTCAGTAGTTTGAAATATTCATTAGTATTAAACTGAGGCTAAAATGTGTATCACTTGGGTAGCCACCCATCCTCTTCCTTTCTTCACCTACAAGGATCTCTTGTACACCCCCACTCCCATATAAATAGAATTAGTAATTTTTTTCACAGGAACTGGATCTCTTCTCACCACAATACTTAAGATCTATTACAAGGACTTCTAAATTACCCATTCTTTCTCTGGTAGTGGATGCTGCAAATAGAAAAGATTGGGATGTACCCCAGAAAAGATTGGGATGTACCAATGACTATATTTTCCTCTATGTTTACAAGAGATAATGAAAGTGAGGAAGAAAGAATACTGAAAATATTCTAGTCCTTAGTTTCTCATATGTCTGAGGCAACCATCATTATTCCTTTCTTCATATTTTATTTCTCAGTTTGGTAAACCAGTGAATCCCTCTTTTTGCTTAAACTAGAGTTAGATTATTCTCACTTACAGAGCAAAAAACCCTCTGTTTTTTGCTTCTGTATGTCTACAGCCTAGATCACTAGAAATACTAAAAGTAAACACATTGCTCATAACACATTCACATGTAAATTCATTTTGCAGCCAGATGCCTTCCAGAATGGCTTTAATAGCCGAATTCTCGCCAATTGTATATAAGTAACTTTTATCTTATATAATTTTCAACCACACACCTTATTCATTTTTTCAGCTTTACTTCTTCAAAATCAATTAGTTTCTCAGCTTTCATGTTTGTTGAAATACTAGCCACTGGGTCATAAAGATAGGAAGAAGCAAGTGAGTCTAAGAAAAAACAACAACAAATTCTGAGAATTTAAGAACTACAAGATTTGGGAAGATCTTTTTGTTCCACAACTGTTTTAATTTCTCTCCTGACATAAACATGACTCCTGTGTGTTGACCGCCATGAGCCTAAAAATGAATGGAGGAAAATGACTAGAACTGGGTGAAGATTATGAATTAGTAAATACAAACATGTTTGTATTTAGAGCCCCCGGTAGCTTAAATGGAGAAGAACAAAAGTCATTATGCTCTGTTATAGTTACAAGACAGAGCTACTTTTTAAAAGGAATACTTAAGAGCCTTCGAAGTTGAACAATACTTATTATGTCATATAGATATTTAAAAATAAATAATTCTAATTCCTGATATGGTATATCTCCCTTACATTCAAAACTGTAATTTTTGGAGAACCTGAAATATATTTTTACGTGTTTAATTTTAACAAGTGAATGGGATTTAGAGGAACTGGCTGGCTTCATGTTAAGTCCTAGTAACAAAACCATCTGTAATAAGAGCAAGCATGTATTGAGTGCTTACATGTTTAAATGGGTCTCAAAATGTAATATGAATAATTCCATTACTTTTCACAATAACACTTGCAAGTAAATACTATTAATTTAGTTCCTCTTTATAATTTTTTTTTTTCAGAATTCTATACTAACTCCATAGAGATATGTATTTTCTTTTTCAGCAACTCCTCTGCCTGTTTCTATGAGTTAAACTGATATAAATATAGGGAGTCTGAATGAATCGTACAGTTGTTTGATGATAAAAGATTGAAGATGTAAGCTTCTGTAAGACATGCGAGCATGCTAGCTCTGCTCAGACCCCAGAACTGTAGCAAGGATGAAGCCTAAGTATAAAATATTTTAAAGTAGAAAAGGGTCTGGGCAAGTGTTTTAGTCAATGCTGAAGAGAGTTGTCCAATAAATGAAGTAAAAAAGAAAAATAATTTCTTGCTAATATGACATACAATAGGTAGTATAATCATGAGTTGAGAACCATAGGTCTCCTAATTAGTTAAGGGTTTTTACACAGTTTTCCTCTGTCTGTTCTTCTATTGATTCATTGTTAAAATGAAGATAGTTATATACGTTGATTTAATTGATGGGAGAAAACATAAAAATACACACATATTATTTAGTCATTTATAAATCCAAAGCAATGTAGAACTAGCAAAATGATGCTTAATGGTTAATTAGAAAATGTTTCCTGATTTGGTATTCTGGAGCTATAGATAATTAACAATTTCTGACAAGCAGTTCATCTAAACAATACGATTCAATGGCTTTTAATTGAATTATGTCTATGTGTTTGTTACTTCCTTTTGTTTCCTTGCACCAATTTAAGTTCACAATAATAGATACATTAAAACTGCTTACAACCCTATGTCTGCCAGTTAAAGGATTAATTAAGGCAGGTTGAATGCAATTCAATTAATGCTTTTTATCTGGCCGCTGTTTCTTTGTTTGTATACACTTTGTGCTAGTGTTTGTAATAAAATCAGATACCGCTCATAGGTTGTAGCAGTAAGGAATGCCTGGGCCCAGCAGGTTCAATTCTAGAATTTAATGACGCCTCACTGAGGCACACACTTGGGGGTCTGGCAAAAATTTATTGATTTTTTAAAAATGGACTTGTCAGCTTCCAACACAAATTGTTCCACATATAGGCTACTTTTTTCTTGGAAATTTGAGAGGGAACACAAAAGTCGGAGAGTTTGTCTTTGTGGTCTGAAGATCGAGGGTGCTTGGTTACATGATGGGAGGTACTCTACACAATTTTTATAGACTTCTAAAATTCTGAGATCGGGGTGAAAATAGGGAGTAGTTTCATAGCATTTTAAATCATTTGTCAAGAATGAAACAATCACTATATACATTTTTACTCCACTTAAAAATACTGAGTTGGTATCAGTAAAGAAAACCTGGTAATGACTTAGTCTTTTAATTTTTTTAAGAATGAATTTTTGGATAGGCCCAGTGAATTGTTTCACAGAATAATTCATTGGGGACACTTGGGTTTCAGTTTATATTACATATTTATAGCTTTTTGTGGCAGCCATAGGCCATGAGTCTTAGTCCTGACATAAGTCTACTGGGAGGAAACAGTTTGTTTTACACATGCCCTTAAGAGAATTCCAAGCTGTGTACTCTGTTTTTAAAATGCATGCAAAATTAAACTTAACATAATGACTTCTGCTGGAATCAGCGAGAATTAGTCTTCAGCTATACAGGTGCTATAGGATAGAATGACTTATTTAAATACTCAAAGTATTTCTGCAAACTTGGATAATTCAGAAAATGAACAGGAAAGTTTATCTCTATTTCATGTTTTTTTAATCCTTAAATATAAAAACTTCTAAACAGAAAAAGAAATTCTTCCTTGTAGCTAGAATAAATGAGGGGAATGAAAGGTTTTCCAAAACCCTAAAAAGAAATTTTGGAGTCTTCCACTAGACAATATGTAGAGATGTCTAACTTAAGGAGAACCTTTACTCAGAAGGTACGTTGTTAGGTTCAGAGAAAGAGAGCTACTCCATTGTTCTACTCAAGGGTGGTACTGAAAGAGGTATTGAGAGATGCATGGGCAGCATCCACAGGAACTGCTACAGAGGGCTTTCTCTATTGGAGGGCATGTAACTCTAGCAGAGTTGAAAATGCCATTACAATTCTAGATTTGGTTGAGGATACAGTGGGCACCCTTCAAATTATGACCTTCAAGAGTAGAGACAGTGGCAGCCTTATGGAGTATTCTTCTGAAGCATTTTATTGGAACAAGGAATAGAAAAGCAAAGGCACCACCTTTAGCTAATTTGATTTTTTACTTTAGAATTTTGGAAGCTACTCCAATAATTTTGAAAACATCATCTTATGAAAGGTAAAGAACCATATTCAATGCAAACACTTTTACAATTCCAAACCTAGGGTGTCACATTGCTCATAATTCACCTGAGATTATGAAATCACTGTGATGCCCTACCTTGTAATCATATAGTTAACAGGTTTTTTTGTTTTGTTTTGCTTTGTTTTGTTTTTTGTAAGCCCACGCAGTTTTTCTCGGGGGATGCAGAAATTGTTGGGCTCCATTACTGACACCAAATCCAGCAAGAACAGGTATTTATCTAGTGCTAGCACTCAGAGCAGCATTCCTAAATGCTGATTCTCCAAGGCTCTACAAAACTGTGAGAGAAAAACTGTGAGAGAAAAAACGTGTTCTGTTCACTTAAAACTCATATAAACAACATAGTTTCTGCTCTTATTTCAGGGAATTTTCTGGGCAGGAAGTACTAACTTTAGCATTAGCAGTGTAGTGGTGTCTATATCCTGGAACAGATACCTGGACTAATAAGAGGAACTGGTGGTATTTCAGGCCCACCGGAAGCTAGTTTTTGTGAGATGCTACTTAGCGTGAACTTGCACCAGTCTGAATTTATTTATCCTCCTAGATATCCTCGGCCCTAGTTGCCAATTTGGGCCTGACTACTTGGTATGTCTTCCTGACGAGAGGGCCATACATATGTTGGGGTTTCACATGGTCAAGAAGTTCTACCCATCACTGTAAGCTCATCACTTAACATGATCTGCTGACTCAGTCTTCCTGGTGGCAATGTTGGTTTTTGTGGGAACCCAGCAGTTTTGGAGTCCAGATTCTCCAAACACCACAGGGAAGTCCTAGAGGGTCTGAAAAATACATTCTGGAAGTATGGCTTCTTTCTGTAGGGCAAATTTTGACCAAATTGAGACAATTGATATAAAAGAATTGGAAGATAAGGTTTTTAATTTTTTTTTCCTATTGATGGATTGTTCTAAGATACAGCAGTTCCATGGAGTTTCCTTAAAGATATCCTGAAATATTGAGAACACATTTATACTTTCCTGAGATATTGTGGCCAGCTTAATAATGTGTAACTTTGTTTTTATGCATGCACTCTCTTCATGCACAACTTATTTTTTCCACCTCATGCTTGTTACATCCAATTGTACCCTACCCTCAATAAAAGTATTACCATATGAGCATATCATCAGGCCGTTTTCTAGGAAATCAGATCCAAACAGAACATTTACAAAGAAAGAGAAAGACAGATGGGCAAGATCAACCTAGTAAACAGAACTTAGTTTTAGCTGAGTGTTGTGGCACACACATATAATCCCAGCTACTTTACTTGAGAGGCCGAAGTGGGAGAATTGCTTGAGCCCAGGACTTTGAGACTAGCCTGGAAACATAACAAACACAAGAACTTAGTTTGGAAGAAAACATATGTGTCTAATTATAGAATGGTATCAGTTGCTTGCCAATTCTGATTCCATTGTACATGTTTGGATTACATGAGAGAAATAACAGTGGGACAAGGGTATGAATATAAAAAAACAAAAAAACCCTTACAATTCCTCTATAACTGTGTCAGATACTGAAGCACAAGCAACACTGTTTTTGAACCCATGTGAATAGTGCAACAATAGAGTTAGTTACAGAAAAATATTTGAATTTGTAGTTGAGAATCTTTCCATTAAGCAAAGTTCACGTCTAGTTGGCTTCATTGAATTCTACTAAATATTTTTTGGAAGAAATAATAACATTTCTACAAAAAATCTGAAAAATTGAAAAGGGTGGGATTTTTTAATCTTCCTTGTGAACAATATGTTGTGAATAGAAGCAAGGGAGCAGAAGTTTGTACCCCTACATCAACCAAGCGCTGGATGAAGGATACCCTCCACAGGGAGTATAGTCTCAAACAAAGCTGGTTCCTTTGACTGAAGGCAATTTATGGAGAGGAACGTGGCTTTGCGCATAGACACTCAACTTTCCTAGCAGCTCAGCAAATGAGAGTTTCAGCCCCGCAGCTGGTTATCTGTGTGGTGCACCACTGTACCCATGGCGGATGCATTTTCCCCTATTAGCACTTGACTTATTATGATTTAGGTTGAAGAGTCTAAAGGAAAAACGTTACTTTAGCAATTTCTGATGTGTCACAGAACTGGCAATGGCCAGTAAGAGTTGGCTGTACCTGTGAGCAGGGGGTAATGCCATGTAGGAATAAGTGTTATCTGGCGAAATTGGCAGGGGAGATTTGTCTCATTGGGAGTAGCAGACCCTGGTGATATACAGATGTCAGGAAGTGCATAGTGGAATCCAACACAAGATCAGTGTTGCCTACCTTAAGACAGCAGAAACAGATTTCCTGGAGGAAGCTCAGAGAAAGAGGAAGTAAATGGGAAATGTAATGTAGTAGTTAATAAGTTTTATTTATAAGAACTTGTTTTGCAGCCTTAGGACACCTCCAGATTTGTGTGTGTGTGTGTGTGTGTGTGTGTGTGTTTGAAAGCTTTAACAATGGGATGGGGAATAGAGTATTCCTAATTCTTCTTCCAAATACATATATTATAAGCATATTTAGGAATTATGCAGGAAAAGGGCAAAAGTTCCCTATGTTGAGTAACTGTGCTTTGGGTCAAAAAAAGGAAAAAAAAAACCGAAACAACCTAAAAATTAAATTAGATAGAACATCGTAACATCACAAAATATCAGAGCATAACCTGTATAATAGAATTTTTACAATTCAAATTCCTTTCCTAATGTCTAAACTCATGTTTCTCTGATTTGAATGGAATGCTTAGTTAGATTGGCTCACTCATGTGACAAATTCCAATTATGTTCAACTTCCCAAAAATATACTTATTAAACACACCAGGAATGTGTGCTTATTAAACACACTGGTAATGCTGATCTTCTGTATAGGTTTTCTGAAACTTATATACCTAGGGATAGATCCTAGACTCTTAATACTTTGCTCTTCCACCCCTTATGAAAGAGTCTTAGCAAAAACAATACCCTCTTCAGCTTTCTTATCCTCTGATGAGAATTCCCCAGTATTCCTTTGGGATTCAATGTCATAATCTCTTTAGTATCTGTAGTTCCACCCAGTTCCATGCTCAATATCCATGATACACATATCAGCATAGAATTGCCATGTGTCATGAAACTCAGTTAACTTGTTACTCAAGTAGTGCACAACCATTTATTTAGCACTATGATGGAAAATGAGCAGCGGTCACATGGCATGGAGACTGAGTTGCTAGCAGCTGAACACTGGGCACCTTGGTTCTTGAGAATTTGGTGGAGAACAGCCCTATTTATGAAAGAGACACCACTGCGGGATGGATCCTGAACCAGATCCTGTTCACCTCTTTCTTATTTCCATCTTCTCATTACCAAAACTGATAAATCTCTTCCTGGGCACTGGTTTTGTTTCACATCAACCCACATAGTGTCTCTATTCCAGAAGGTTCTGCTTCCATTTTTCCTTTTGTTTTGGACCTTTGAAATGACCCACATTGACTTGATTCTCTCCCGTATACTGCTACTAAGCTGTTTTCCACAGTCCATAGGCCTTAAATAAGTCAGACTTCCTTTTAAAGGAAAAGCTATCCAACCCAAAGATTGACAGCATCACTTTTTACAAAACTGCACCTAAGACAACACATAGCAGTTATTTTATTACTCTAACAACTTTTTCTTGCTTGTTACAAGAAAAATTTCAATTGTATTTTATTAATAGATGTTACACTTAGAAATATATTCTAATAGTGGCACTCCAAATTGAGAGACTAGGAGTTTTTGTTATACAAGAATATAGGCTTTCCTGAAAACAAAATCACTCATACTGTAATAACTGATCCCATGAAAAAAATAGAGTTGGGCCAGACCATTCAAAACCTATACAAGTTTATATCCGAATATTATGGAAAGCAACTACTGGTTCATAAACATGATAATGTGAAGAGTCTAGCCAGGCATCTCAGTAGGACTGAATGCTGCTTCAGGGGTTTTAAAAAATATTGTCAAAGTGTTGTGAGCTCTGAGAGACTGCATCTGCCATCTGGATGTATTGCTGTGAGCACAGAAGGAAGTGGCAGCTGCCAGAGGTGAGAGCAAGGTGTGCTTGTGTGAATGGAGCCTTTGTGAAGCCAAAAGCTATCCTGCCTGTACAGCAGTCACATTACAGACCTTTTCTTAAAAATTAGTTAGGATTCTATGCCCACAACTCAAGATTCAAATTACATCTGAAGCAACTCACTGCTCAAAATAAACAAAGTTTTCCTATTTAACAATCATGTAAGAGTTGATTCGTGTATTAGAAACATGTTTTATCAGAACCAACTGCTACTCCAAATGTAACATATTCAATTTATGTTTCCTTATGGACTCATTAATAAGTGTGGGCCTGAATGACATTGGCCACGGGCTTCCAAGTTTTATGAGGCAGATCCTGTGTGTGCCATGTTCACTTACAGGCATGACACTGAGTATACTGAACTCAGACACATGCTTTAAAATGTTTTGTTGGATAATTGCTTTGATAGAACATGTTTTATAGTTCCAACAAAAACTTGGGTCTCACATTTGCATGCTCGTTAATGTTTGTATTTACAGTGATCCAGTTAATTAGGGCATGTTTATTATTAGATTTTTACAAATATGTATATCGAACCTCAGAATTTAATGACTAAAACTAGCATTAAGCAATAAAGTAGGGAGTAAAAACTACCACATTATATCCTTTTTCTGTACCATGTTGTGTTTCATGAAGTTAATTCTGGGCCACTTGAAGCATGGATGTCGTTAAGTGAAAGCGGATGGGGTAGTATTAGGGAAATAAATGGCACTCTACATGACACATTAAAAGTAAATGAAGTGGCTGAAGTACATAAAGCTGAAAAAAATGTGGGGAAATCATTAGAGTTGAATGGCTTTCTCATGTAACTTAAATTGTTCTTTAAATACCTGCCCACCCAGAATTTTTTTAATCAATTGTCTTCTCAATCAATGATTATGTCAAATGTCTGATAAAGATTTTGAAAAACAATTCATTTATAAAAGCATTTATGTACCATGAAAATATCAACCACACATTCATACACACATATATACACAAACAACTTATATAACACTAAAACATCATAACACATGATTAGTGTCTAAAAATAATACCATCCTATCACAAATACAGGATGGTATTATTGTGACTTTAATTAAATGATTCACACATGACTGCACAGCTAGCCTGTCTGCAGATCTCAGGATTTGGAGGCAATTACTTTAAATTTGAACTTATCTTATTCATTATCATTAGTGATATCATAGGTTTTTACTGCATTTGTATGATTTAGGCCTTAACACAATTTGTAACAGTGAATGGAGCTTAAATACTCATCTTTTTATTAAATAATATAATTTTAGATAAAAAATTTAGAGTTGAATAGCTATCTTTTCAATATGTAGCTGGCTTAGTCCATTTGTGTTGCTATTAAAAACAAAAAGAAAGAAGAAAGAAACAAACAAACAAATTACCACTACCTGAATGGCTTATGCATACAAGAAATTTGCTTCTTGGCCGGGCGCAGTGGCTCACGCCTGTAATCCCAGCACTTTGGGAGGCCGAGGTGGGTGGATCACGAGGTCAGAAGATCGAGACCATCCTGGCCAACACGGTGAAACTCCATCTCTACTAAAAATGCAAAACATTAACCAGGCGTGGTGGTGGGTGCCTGTAGTCCCAGCTACTAGGGAGGCCGAGGCAGGAGAATGGCATGAATCTGGGAGGCGGAGCTTGCAGTGAGCTGAGATCACGCCACTGTACTCCAGCCTGGGCGACAGAGCGAGATTCCGTCTCAAAAAAAAAAAAAAAAAAAAACAAAGAAATTTGCTTCTCACAGTTTTGGAGGCTAGGAAGTCTGAGATTAATGCACCAGCAGATTTGATGTCTGGTGAGGGCCTGCTTCCTGGTTCACAAATAGTGCCTTCTCCTTGTGTCCTCACATGGCCGAAGGGCAAGGGGGCGCTCTGGATTTCTTTAACAAGATCACTAATCTCATTCATGAGGGCAGAGCCTCCCCAAGACCTCACTTCCAAATACCATGGATTAAAGGAAGAAATTTTGACATGCACATTTTGAGGGGATGCAAATATTCATTCTATAGCAATAGGGATATGTACAATTCTAGTTCATTTTTATTGACATGGTTCAAACATAGTCATAAAACATTTGGTTGTGTATCTAAATGGAAGCATTCATGTACAATTCACGTCAGCTTGCTCATATGTGACAATACAGTTATAATTGATATGTCCCCTTAAATATTCAGTATTTAAGGATGAGATGCTTGGGTAAGATAGTAAACCAAAAGTCAGACATGAAACATTTTTTGTGTGACAAAATAAAAGAAAATGTATTCATTAGAATCAAATATTCGTAGGAAGTATAACCACAATTGCCTCTACGATTCATTTTTTCTTCATTACAAAAAAACGTATTTGTCCTGAAAAATAAATAAGTATTATGAAATTACAAATTTCTAGTAACTACCCGTAACTCTAATAGATATGAAGTGAATTTTTGTAGACTGGGATGAACATAATAATATTGATTTCATTGTTAATTTTTTAGATGGGATTTTCAGGAAAAAAGCGTGCCTTTGATTAGAACCTCATTTATTCTGTGTAATTGCTGTTCCATTCAAAACTATTTGTGTATATGTATTCAGTTGCATTAATATCAGTTTACTTTATGGTATTTTTTATTGATTCTATTAGTTAATATTTATTGCTTAGAAGAATAAATAACAAATTTGTAATGTATAGAGAAAATGTAAAATGGGTTAGGCTCTCAAAATGATCAAAACTGTAGCCTTCTTATAACCCTACAAATCAATGTAAAAACTATTTTCAGGAGCACTTTAAAACATATAAAATATTAATTTGGTAAAAACTTTCCTTTAATAACAAAAATATAATTTCAAATTAATGAAACAAAAAACATTTCTGTAAGAATCAGAATTTTTAATCTTTCAAAAATTCTATCTCATTAATTCTCTATGATAAATTTTCAGACTTCTTCTGAGAGCCATTTTGAAATACATGGAAATTATTTTCTCAATTTAGATTCCCTTTTAAGGAGTTGTCTAATATATAAGAGAAGTTGAAGTTTGAAAAAAATATGGTTTTATCAAAATAACAATAGTTTCAGTGTTTTATTATTAGGTGAAAGGACTGCCTTCTCAGGATTATTCTCACTCCAACATGTCCAGGGTATATGAAACATTGGAATGGAAAATAATTACACACACATTTCAGAATCTCTATAAATTTTGTTCACTTTCTAAAATCAGGTGGAAATAGAAAATGATTCTAGATTTAGCTTTTTTACTTACACTTTGTTATAATGTTAATATGTTGACATTTCAAATCTCATAGCATCACTTAATGCCTGAAAGACAACATTATAGAAAATGGCTGAAAACTCCAGAATTATTAAGTGATATAGAGAAGCGCTTTAGTAAATAATTTTGTCATTACGGTTGTTCATGTTTTTCAAATAGACTAGATATCATTATAATGTATAAAACTTAAATTTCATGATGATTGATTTTTATCTTTAAAAAATTTAACAATTCTGCTCAAATATAGCTAACACACAATATCTATAGTTGGAAGAATATAAACATAATATTAAATTTTGAACACAGCTAACAGCCACACTTAATAACTCTAAAATAATCATGAGAATGGCATCAACAATCCTTGTTTGTTGTGTCAGTGATTCTGCTGTGTATATTTGCTTCTAAAGTATACCTACACTCAAAAATTAATATCTACAACTTTACACACATCCATGGCAGACTGCCACGAGTAGTACTTGAGATGTTCACTATGACAGTTACTACTTGAGACGGGTACTGTTACTACTTAAGACAGTCATTACGAGAGTTACTACTGTTACTGCTTGAGACTGTCATTACCAGACTGAACTAAGGAGGACAAATGTAGAAATGAAAACTTAAGACAAAAGAAACTGTTTTAAAGGAAGGGATCGGGGAAGAAGAAAAGGGCTCCCTGCTTCTAGTGAGCAAAAGCAACAGCCTGAACTTCCACAGTCCTTCGTATTTATTGAGTAGAATGAGCAGGGAAGAGGAGGCAACGACTAGTCAGCTGCTTAATTGATCACAGGTTCAAATTATTACTAACAGGCTTCAAATGTGCTCTGTAGACAATCACAAGAAACACTTGTGCCTGGCTCATGACTGCCCTCAGCATTTCTTCTGGGTGGCAGACGCAGTTTGTCAGTTTGCCAACATTCTGCTTTTATGAGAACAATTTGCTGTTTATTCATACAGCCTCCAGTGGTATACAGAGTTGATCATGACCCTCATTCTTTCGGCCTTCAGCACACATCAATGATAAAGAATCGCTCATGATAATTTAATTATGTCTATTCATTTATTTATAAAGTCAAAATTGAATGGATTAGGTCCACTGTTCATTTCTTTTTAACATTTCTTAAGAAATGTTGAGTAATTTCAAATCTTTATAATCCAACTAAATTAAAACAATAACAGTAGATACTGTGAGAATACTAAATATCAATAGTACTTGATACTTGAATATTAGTACTTAATTAAATACTTGATATTTAGTGCTATTGATACTTCAAGGTCAAACTAGACAGAAAGTTTGAGCTAAATTTTGTAGTATTTGAAATGAAATAGCGATACTAGATCTATAAATTTGCAGACACTGGCATCTGTCGAAATCCATACATATTCCTGGCCATTGTATACCCCAGAGAAGTAGCTGCATAAGAAAATGTAAAGAGTTGGACAACAGTAAGTTTTGATCTGGGGCTTCTTTAGTGATTATGTGATGAATGATTGATCCTACCAACCCTGTAGCTCTAAACACTACTATAGTATGGAAGGAAATCTGCACTAGTGTTTGTCACGGAGACTAAGCCAAAGCTTCCTCCTAGCCAAATCACATCTGACCTGCCAGATGACATCAATAACTACATTGTTTGGGTGGTGTGATTTCAATAGCTTCTGTCTTGACAATTCAGGCTGCAGTAACAAAATACCGTTGACTGGCTGGCTTAAGCAACAGATTTTATTTCTTACTGTCTAGGGGCAAGGACATCCAAGACCAAAGTGCCAGTAGATTCAATCCCTGGTGAGAAACGTCTTCCTGGCTTAGAGGCAGCAGCCTTCTCCTTGTGTCCTTACATGTGAGAGGGTGAGGGAGAGAGAGAGTAGCTAGCTGGGGAAGAGAGAGAAAGAGAATGAGCTCTGCTCTTTCTTCCTCTTCTTGTAATGACACTGATGTTATTACAGGGCCCCACCCAGATTACCTCATTTAAACCGAATTATTTTCCAAAGCCCCACCTCCAATTACCATCACATTGAAGGTTGGGGCATTAACATTTTTAAATTTGATTCAAATTTAATTAAAATTCATGGGGTACACGTGCAGGTTTGTTACAAGAGTATATTTTGTGATGCTGATATTAGAGCTTCTATTGATCGCAGTACCCATATAGTGAACATAGTACCCAATAGGAAGTTTTTCAGGCCTTGCCACCTTTCTCCCCTCCCTCTCTTTGGATTCTCTAGTGTCTATTGTTCCTGTCTTTATGTCTGTGTGCAGCCAAGATTTAGTTCCCACTTATCAGTGAGAATATGCAATATTTGTCTTTCAGTTTGTGCATGCATTCACTAAGGACAGTGATTTCCAGCTGCATGTGTGTTGCTGCAAAGGGCATGATTTTGTTTTTAGTGGTTGCATAGTATTCCATGGTGTATATGTACCACATTTTCTTTATCCAATCCACTATTAGTGGTCACCTAGGTTGATTTCATATCTTTGCTATTGTGAATAGTACTGCAATGAACATACAAGTGCATGTGTCTTTTTGTTAGAAGGATTTATTTTCATTTTGGTATATACCAAAAATATTAGGTATGTATTGCTGGTTGGATGGTAGTTCTATTTTTACTTCTTTGAGAAATCTCCAAACTGGTTTCCACAATGGCTGAATTAATTTAAATTTCCACCAACAGTGTATAAATGTTTCCTTTTCTCTGCAGTCTGGACAGCATCTATTATTATTTGGCTTTTTATTAATAGTCATCCTGAGTGGTGTGAGATGGTATGTTGTTATGGTGTTGAATGCATTTCTCTGATGATTAATGATAGTGAGCATTTTTTTTCATATATTTACTGGTCACTTGTATGTCTTCTTTTGAGAAGTGTATGTTCATATCTTTTGACTACTCTTTAATGCAATTATTTGTTTTTTTGCTTGTTGATTTAAGTTCCTTGTAGATTCTAGGTATTATTTGTGAAATGCATAGTTTGCAAAATTTTTCTCCCATTCTGTAAGTTGTCTGTCTACTCTGTTGATAGTTTATCTTGCTGTGCAGAAGCTCTTTAGTTTAATTAGGTCCTACTTGTCAATTTTAGCTTTTGTCACAATTGCTTTTAAGGACTTAATCATAAATTAATTGCTATAGCTGATGTCCAGAAGGGTATTTCTTAGGTTTGCTTTGAGGATTTTTTGTAGCTTGAGATCTTACATTTAAGTCTTTAATACATCTTAGTTGATTTTTGTATATGGTGATTGGTAGGGGTCCGGTTTCATTCTCCCCCACATATCCAAAGCATTCAGGCAAGTGAAAGAAATACAAGCCATCCAAATAGGAGAAGAGGAAGTAAAATTATCCCTCTTTGCTTATTATATGAATCTATACCTAGAAAGCCCCAAACACTGCCAAAGGTCTTCTAGATCTGATAAACAACTTCAATAAGATTTCAGGATACAAAATCAATATACAAAAATCAGTAGCATTTCTATACACCAATATCATTCAAGCTGAGAGCCAAATCAAGAATGCAATCACATTTATAATAGCCACAAAAAATAAAATACCTAGGAATATGTTACCACGGACGTGAAAGATGTCTGCAAAAAGAACTACAAAACACTGTTGAAAGAAATTATAGATGACACAAACGAAAAAAAAAGTATTCCATGCTCATGGATTGGAAGAATCACTATCACTAAAATGTCCATACCGCTCAAAGCAATCTACAGATTCAACATTATTCTTATCAAATTAGCAACATCAGTTTTCATAGATGTAGAAAAAATAAAACTGTTTCCAAATTCATATGGAATCAAAAAAAAACAAAAACAACAACAACAAAAAACAGAGCCCAAAAAGCCAAAGCAGTCCTAGGTAAAAAGAACAGACCCTGAGGCATCACATTACTGGACTTCAAATTATACTCTAATGCAACAGTGAGAAAAACTGCATGGTACTGGTACAAAAACAGATATATACATCCATGGAACATAATAGAAAACCAGGTATAAAGCTGAATATCTATGATCAATTGATTATTGACCGAGTCCACAAAAATAAGCAATGAGGAAAAGACTCCCTATTCCACATAAATTTTTGAGGTACACATTCAGTACAGAACAGCTTACATCAGATGATCTTTTTAGCTGCAGGACAAATTTCATAATGCTTATTCTGGATATGGGCAGGAATTGACTACAAAGTTTCATATGGAAACTATTTGGAGTGACGAACACGCTCTACAACTTGATCCCAGTGGTAGATGCAAGACTCTATATGTTACCAAAACTCATTAGACTACACACATAAAATGGGAAAGCCTAATGATATTTAAATCATTCTTCAATTAAGCTGTTTTTTATTTTAAAAAAAGAGAAGAAAACTGTGGACGTATAGTATTTTGAATTCAGGAAAATGTGTCTTTTATAAAGTATCACATAATCCTATAAAAATGATGAATGACTATGAACATAATGATAGCTAAGTTGTTTTGATTTAGCCTTGTAAAACACCTTTTTAAAATTATTATAGTTCAGTATAGTCATTTTAGAAAAAACCCTATATACTACACTATTTGTTTTTTTGTGACATTTTAATATGTTACACTTGTGAACTACAGTAAATATTAATGTATTATAGCTTAAGGATTTCATCTATTTTGTGATATTGGAACTGCTTTCTATGCAAGCTCTATTGTCAAAGATAATAATAAAGACATATTCAGGATTCCTACATGTAATTGATTAAGAATTCTAAGAACTAGAATTGTTCAATGCCCAGAGAATTGCTGATGCTCCCTCATAGACGGCTACAGTTAAGAACTCAAACTATTGTGTAAAAAATTCATTAAAAATAGCCATTCCTTGAAAAATATTGTCAATTAGTTGACTTTATTTTATAAAACACTCCACCCAACAAATGCAGAATATACACTTTTTACAGGCATGTAGATTGAGATAGATCATACTATGGATAAATCACAGTGATTTTAAAAGGAAACAAAGAGAAGAGTCTACAAGATTCAAGATGGGGAAACTAACTATTATAATAAATCAGAGTGGTGATTTACTACTCAATATCATAGTTTCCATCCTGGAATCCCATGCTCACTCCAAATATCCATCAGTCATGAGAATAAGCTAAATACATTTTTAAATAAACAACATCTAAAAGACTACCTTGTTATGCTCTTTCTAAGAATGACAGTGAGGAAGTGATACACCAAAAGGAGAGTAATTGAGAAAAAAATGAAACAAGAGAGAAGGAACAAACAAAACAGAAAAAATTCAATGCTCAATATGAAATAAATGTATAAGATGATGGATTAGTGCAATTCTGGGATAAAAGCTATGTTGCTGATTTGACAGAGCCAGGAGGTCAGATAGGAGCATGAAGATGGTGAGCTCTTCAATGAGTATCACTGAAAATAGACAAAATTAATAATTATGAGGAATTTTTAATGTACTGACTGTATTTTCATCAATGCATTGGGAACCATTTAATGGTAAGTACACAGAAATATGGACAAACCAAGAAAAGAGTCAACTGTTAACACCAGGTAGAAAAAAAAAGTTATATGAAGAGAGATAAAAATCCAGATTACTATATGTCACAAATTTAAAATATGTTTACATAGTCAAAATAGTATAAAATTACAACACAACCATTATGGAAAACCTGAAGAATATTGTATTAGTCCATTTTCATGCTGCCGATAAACATATATCTGAGACTGGGCAATTTACAAATAAAAGAGGTTTAATGGATAACTCACAATTCCACGTGGCTGAGGAAGCCCTACAATCATGGTGGAAGGCAAGGAGGAGCAAGTCACATCTTATGTGGATGGTGGCAGGCAAAGAGAGAGAGAGTTTGTTCTGGGAAACTCCACCTTATAAAGCCATCAGATTTTGTGAGACTTACACACTATCATGAGAACAGCATGGGAAAGACTGGCCCCCATGATTCAATTACCTCCCACTGGGTCCCTACCACAACAGGTGAGAATTCAAGATGAGATTTGGGTGGGGACACAGCCAAACCATATCATTGCCCCCCAGTCCTTCCCAAATCTCATGTCCTCATATTTCAAAACCAATCATGCCTTCCCAACAGTCCCCCAAAGTGTTAACTCATTTCAGCATTAACTCAAAAGTCCACAGTCCAAGATAAGGCAAGTTCCTCTCACTTATGAGCTTGTAAAATCAAAAGCAAGTTAGTTACTTCCTAGATACAATGGCAGTACAGGCACTGGGTACATACACCCATTCCAAATGGGAGACATTGGCCAAAACAAAGGGACTACAGGCCAAATGCAAGTCCAGAATCCAGCAGGGAAGTCAAATCTCAAAGTTCCAAAATGATGGCTTTTGACTCCATGTCTCACATACAGGTCATGCTGATGCAAGAGGTGGGTTCCCATTGTCTTGGGCAGTTCCACCCCTGTGGCTTTGCAGAGCATAGCCCCCCTCCTGGCTGGAGGATGGTGTCCCTCTTCTCACAACTCTGCTAGGCAGTGCTCTAGTAGGGACTCTCTGTGGGGGCTCCAATCCCACATTTCCCTTTTGCACTGCCCCAGCTGAAGTTCTCCATGAGGGCCCAACCCCTGCAGCACACCTCTGCCTGGGCATCCAGATGTTTCCATACATCCTCTGAAATCTAGGCAGAGGTTCCCAAAACTCAATTATTGACTACTATGAACTCGCAGGCTTACCACCACATGGAAGCTGCCAAGGCTTGGGGCTTGCACCCTCTGAAACCATGGCCCAAGCTCTATGTTTTCCCCTTTCAGCCATGGTGGAACAGCTGAGACACAGGGTACCAAGTCCCTAGGCTGTACACAGCATGGGGACTCTGGACCCAACCCATGAAATTATGTTTTCCTCTTAGGCCTATGGGCCTGTGATGTAGGGGCTGCCATGAAGACCTCTGACATGCCCTGGAGACATTTTCTCCATAGTCTGGGGGATTAACGTTTGATTCCTCGTTATTTATGCAAATTTCCACAACCAAGTTGAATTTCTCCTCAGAAAATGGGATTTTCTTTTCTGTCACATTGTCAGGCTTCAAATTTTCCAAACTTTACTATGCGGCTTCCTCTGTAAAACTGAATGCCTTTAACAGCACCCAAGTCACATCTTGAATCCTTTGCTGCTTAGAAATTTCTTCTGCCAGATACCTTAAATCATCTCCCACAAGTTCAAAGTTTTACAAATCTCTAGGGCAGGGGTGAAATGCCACCAGTCTCTTTGCTAAAAACATAACAAGGGTCACCTTTGCTCCAGTTCCCATCAGGTTTCTCATCTCCATCTGAGACCACCTCAGCCTGAACCTTATTGTTCATATCACTATTAGCATTTTTGTCAAAGCCTTTCAGTAAGTCTCGAGGAAGTTCCAAACTCTGCCACATTTTCCTGTCTTCTTCTGAACCCTCCAAACTGTTACAACCTCTGCCTGTTACCAAGTTCCAAAGTCACTTCCACATTTTCAAGTATCTTTTCATCAGTTCCCCACTCTACTGATTGATAACAATTTACTGTATTAGTCCATTTTCACAACCCTGATAAAGACATACCTGAGACTGGGTAATTTACAAAAGAAAGAGGTTTAATGGAGAACTCATAATTCCATGTGGCTGGGGAAGCCTCACAATCATGGGTAGAAGGCAAGGAGGAGAAAGTCACATCTTATGTGATTGGCGGCAGCAAACAGAAAGTTTGTGCAGGGAAACTTTGTCCTATAAAGCCATCAAATTTTGTGAGACTTATTAACTATTATAAGAACAGCACAGGAAAGACCTGCCCCCATGATTCAACTACCTCCCACTGGGTACCTCCCACAGCACATGGGACTTTGAGATGAGATTTGGGTGGGGACACAGCCAAACAATATCAGATATTTTTTGTACATATTTGTATGTGCATGTGGGTGTGTGTATATGTATTTGTTTTTGTATTGTAGGTAAGCTAAGTCATCATGTTCCATAGTAGAAATTCAATAAATGGTATTTTAATAACATACAGCTAACTAGGCATGCTATTTATAATGGCAAATATCAGAAGAAATTAACAACAAAAAATAATTATTTCCAGGAAGTAGTAATTGAGGACAGAAAGAGGTAGGGCAAGGTTTATTTTAAGGCTGAAGGATTATTTGACGTTTTTATCTTGTACCTGTATTTCCATGATCAAAACAAATTTTAAAAACTAAAGTTTATTAAAGATATGCAATGCCAAATAATCTTTAAAATATGGATAAATGCTCTGAATTGAGATGGCTGTGAGGTCAATGACAATATCCTATGAATATTTCTCTTAGAAATTTTTTTTTGAAATAATCTAAAAAGATGTGGTTTTGTCTTAGAATATTTTACATTTTTAAAATCTCCATACTTCTGATTTTTAATGCCCTGTTTTCTTTAGCCTTCTAAGGGAAATATATATATATTTTTGTTGGATCAATCTTGAATTTTCCTTTTAAATATGTAATTTGTTGATAAGCAAGTAAGAATATTGAAGTCAGTGAAGTAAACAAACTTTTTATTCATAAAATATATTAGCACCAGAGAGAAAGTAGGAGGAAAGAGAACAATCTTTCCGAATGAATTTTTGAAAATATGAAAGGAAGGTTTAGAACGATTTTTGGGAGTGAAAGAATACACACACATACAGATGGTGTGAAGAGAGAGTGGGGGCAAAAGGGGAGATCTACCCATTTGATTATTATGAAATTCTGTTGTCATTCTTTAAAAGACTTCATGAAAGATTTAAGTCTCTCTCTTTAATTATATGAGTAGTAAGACTAATGAATCTTTGATTATAACTTTGTGCCTAGATTAGCCCTCCCTGTTTCTAAGCATTTCATTTAACATTTATTTTGTGAGTTCTTACCTCCAAGTTTAGACCTATAGTCAAAACTTCAAGTGCAACTAAAATTAAATTTAGCAGATAAGTCCTGAGTCAAGAACATAATGTTACTGTGACCATCTAGCTATAAGCTATGGTACCAAGAATTTTAGGTTGTTCAAGTATAATATATGAGTGTTTTTAGACTAATTCAGCAAAATAGAGGAAAATAGATAAAAAATATATTTTTTCAAACAATCTTGTTTTGATAAAGAAACACTATAGATAATTAAAATATGCTTTATGTGAGTTTATGAAATGGAAGGTACTGAAAAAACACATAAAATTGTAATCTAGACATTAGTCTTTAACTGAAATGTGCAAAAAATACCAATTTCTTAATGTATTTGAACCCTTTTGGGACAGATTGAGAAAATAAACACTTAAACTAGTTCAAAGTCATTTTCTTACTATACTGATACATATCAGATTCCTTAAGGACTTAGTTGATGCTATGGGACTTGCCATCAAACACACTTTGAAATTATTGTTTTAGCTCACCACAACAAATATCTGTAAGTTCTGCTACAGGCTTAATATATTAAAACCCTATATATTATTTGAATCACAATCCACAAACTAGTCCACAAAACTACTCTTCTCTATCTCAGAACTATACCATCTTAGAAAATGTGGTCTCCAACTCTGCAACAACAGACAAAGGGCAGTAGGATCTTGTAAAATATATTTTTTGAACAGACCTGGAAATGTTTTAAATCACTTTTGCTCTAATCCATTGGTTTGACAAAGTCGTACAACCTCAACTTAGCTAAAAGGTAGATGTGTCTTTGAAGAGTGGAGTAAGATGGAAAACACACCCTGGGTAAGTAGATGAAGAGGGGAAATAAGGTTGTCATAAAAGGGATGACTAATGACCAGTGATGATGAGCTTTTTTTCATGTTTGTTGACCACATAAATGTCTTCTTTTAAAAAGTGTCTGTTCATGTCCTTCACCCACTTTTTGGTGGGGTTGTCTGTTTTTTTCTTGTAAATTTGTTTAAGTTCCTTGTAAATTCTGGATATTAGACCTTTGTCAGATGGATAGATTGCAAAAATTTTCTCACATTCTGTAGATTACCTATTCACTCCGATGATGGTTTATTTTGCTGTGCAGAAGCTCTTTAGTTTAAATAGATCCTATTTGTCAATTTTGGCTTTTGTTGCAATTGCTTTCGGTGTTTTAGTCATGGAGTCTTTCCCCATGCTATGTCCGGAATGGTATTGCCTAGGTTTTCTTCTAGGGTTTTTATGGTTTTAGGTTTTATGTTTAAGTCTTTAATCCATCTTGAGTTAATTTGTTTATAAGGTGTAAGGAAGGGGTCCAGTTTCTGTTTTCTGTATATAGCTAGCCAGTTTACCCAGCACCATTTATTAAATAGAGAATTATTTATCCATTGCTTGTTTTTGTCAGGTTTGTCGAAGATCAGATGGTTGTAGATATGTGGTATTATTTCTGAGGCCTCTGTTCTGTGACATTGGCTTCTATATCTGTTTTGGTACCAGTACCACGCTGTTTTGGTTACTGTAGGCTGGTAGTACAATTTGAAGTCAGGTAGCATGATCCCTCCAGGTTTGTTCTTTTTGCTTAGGAGTATCTTCACTATATGGGCTCTTTTTTCATTCCATATGAAATTTAAAGTAGTTTTTTGATACTATCTCACACCAGTTAGAATGGCGATCATTACAAAGTCAAGAAACAACCTGCTGGTTAGGATGTGGAGAAATAGGAATGCTTTTACACTGTTGGTGGGATTAGTTTCCAGAAATTAGTTCAACTATTCTGGAAGACAGTGTGGTGGTTCCTCAAGGATCTAGAACCAGAGATACCTTTTGACCAAGCAAGCCCATTACTGATTATATACCCAAAGGATTAAAAATCATTCTGCTATAAAGACACATGCACACATATGGTTACTGCAGCACTATTTACAATAGCAAAGACTTAGAACCAACCCAAATGCCCATCAGTGATAGACTGGATAAAGAAAATGTGGTGCATATACACCATGGAATACTATGCAGCCATAAAAAAGAATGAGTTTCTGTCCTTTGCAGGGACATGGATGAATCTGGAAACCATCATTCTCAGCAAACTAACACAGGAACAGACAACCACACACCACATGTTCTCACTCATAAGTGAGAGTTGAACAAGGAGAACACATGGACACAGGGAGGGGAACATCACACACCAGGGCCTGTCACTGTCAGGGGGTGGGGGGAATGGGGAGGGAGAGCATTAGGACAAATAGCTATTGCATGTGGGGCTTAAAACCTAGATAATGGGTTGATAGGTGCAGCAAACCACCATGGCACATATATACCAATGTAACAAACCTGCAGGTTCTACACATGTATCCCAGAACATAAAGTAAAATAAAATACAAAGGGGTGACTAATGATAGAGAAGAGGGACACCAATGGCTAAGCCTTAGTGTATTTCATTAAGGATTTATATAACAAAAGTGTAACCTAAAAGAGAGATTGAGAAATTGTAGCCCAGGGAAGTAGGAGAAAAAGTTTT
Organism: Hylobates moloch; assembly: GCF_009828535.3. NCBI lineage: Eukaryota > Metazoa > Chordata > Mammalia > Primates > Hylobatidae > Hylobates > Hylobates moloch. Next base: position 15,076,220 of record NW_026652280.1, on the reverse strand, counting down.
TGTTCAGGAAGTCAAGCAAATGCAGTGTTTTCAGAAGGAGGGAATGATCAGTTGTGTCAAATGTTACTTATATATCAAATAAGAACTGAAATTGACCATTAAATTAACAAATATAATGCATAGTGGTGATGTGTCAATAACAATATTAGTAGAGAAGTGGGAGAAAACTATGAAAAGAAAGTAAAAGTGAAAGAATAAGCAGAGGCCGAGTGCAGTGGCTAATTCTTGTAATCCCAGCAGTTTGGGAGTCTGAGGTGAGTGGATCTCTTGAAGTCAGGATTTCAAGACCAGCCTTGCCAGCATGGTGAAACTCCATCTCTACTAAAAATACAAAAATTAGCTGGGTGTGGTGCCATTCACCTGTAATCCCAGCAACTTGGTAGGCTGAGGCAGAAGAATCGCTTCAACCGGGGGGCTGAGATGGCAGTGAGCCGAGATCATGCCATTGCACTCCAGCCTGGGTGACAGAGTGATACTGTGTCTCAAAAACAAAACAAAAAACAAACACAATAAGCAGAGAAGCTCTGGATATGGTTCACATAGTTCTTTAAAGGAGTTTTACTAACAAGCGATAGAGAAAAATGAGAAAATGGCTGGAAAGAGAGGAAGAGCTGAAAGAGAGTTGTTTTTTATGAAAGAGATGACAAATTTTATACATGCATATGAGAATGATAAATAGAGAACATAAATGTCAGGGTGTAGGACAGAGTGTGGTAAATTACTGGGTGATTACTGAGTTAGCAAGAAAAAGCATCTAGTTCATGAATAGAAATTTGATCTTAGGAAGATTGGCACTTCATTCATAATAACAGGAGTGAAGGTGAAGCAGAGCACATGAGTACGGCTGCTAGTGGGCATGTGGCAGGAGTTTATAGAAGTTCTCTTCTGATTATCTCATTTCTAAAAAAAAGTAACAAATACTCCACCATGTAAGACTAATAGAGTGGGTAGGTATTGAAGGAGTGAAAAAAGCATAACAGGCTTATCTAGGAGAGTGGGAGAATGAATAGACTAGGACACATGGTCTAATTCTTGGTCATCATTAAGATTCAGGCTCACGTACTATGCAGCCATAAAAAATGATGAGTTCATGTCCTTTGTAGGGACATGGATGAAGCTGGAAACCATCATTCTCAGCAAACTATCACAAGGACAAAAAACCAAACACCGCATGTTCTCACTCATAGGTGGGAATTGAACAATGAGAACACATGGACACAGGAAGGGGAACATCACACACCGGGGACTGTTGTGGGGTGGGGGGAGGGGGGAGGGATAGCATTAGGAGATACACCTAATGCTAAATGACAAGTTAATGGGTGCAGCACACCAACGTAGCACATGTATACATATGTAACAAACCTGCACGTGGTGCACATGTACCCTAAAACTTAAAGAATAATAATAAAAAAAAGATTCAGGCTCACGATTTTAAATGAGAACAGTCAAAATGGATTTGCGTTTTTCTCTAGCCATGTGCAGCTGCACAGGTGCTAGTGTATAAAAACAGGAAAGGTAAAAAATGCCGCAGTTATGGAACTGCCTTTTACAGCTGTTTAATAAAGCCAATGAGGAACAAGTAAGGGAGACAGGCATCTATGAGGGGACTTCAAAAAGGTCATGGAAAAATAGAATTAAAAGAGTAAAAGTTGTACACTTTATTTCTCAACATAAGCTCCATCAAGCTCAAGATACTTTTGTAATCAAGGATACCAGCCATTTGGTCCATCCCTAAAGAACTGAGGATTCTGGAAATTTAATCATGTCATTGCAGTCTTTTCTACATGATTAACTGAAGAAAACTGGATGTCCTTTAAAGGGAATTTTTAAAGATTAGGAAACAAAAAGAAGTCAGGCAGAGACAAATCAGGACTGTATAATTGATGCCTAATGATTTCCCATTGAAAATCTCACAAAATTGACCTTGTTTGATGAGAGGAATGGGCAGAAGCATTGTCATGTTGGAGAAGAACTCTCTGATGAAACTCTCCTGGGTGTTTTTCTGTTAAAGCTTCAGCAAACTTTCTCAACACACTCTCATAATAAGCAAATGTTATTTTTCTTTGACCCTCGAGAAAGTGTTGCCATGACTTTTGCTCTTGATGGTCCATTTTGCTTTGACTGGGCCACTTCCCCCTCTTGGTAGCTATTGGATTGACTGTGTGCTGTCTTCAGGATTATACTGGTAAAACCATGCTCCATCTCCTGTTACAATTCTTCAAAGAAATTCTTGAGGATCTTGATCCCACTTGCTTAACATTTCCATTGGAAGCCCTGCTGTTGTTTGTAGTTCATCTGGGAACAACGGTTTTGGCATCCGTCACATGGAAAGTTTGCTCAACTTTAATCTTTCAGTCAGAATTGTGTAAGCTGAACCAGTTGAGATGTCTACAGTGTTCCCTAGTGTTTCTGTTATTGATCTTTGGTCCTCTTCAATTAGGGCATAAACAAGATGAATTTTTTTCCTCACAAATAGATGTGGATGGTCTGCCACTGTGGACTTCATCTTCAGCATGGTCTCATCCCTTAAAATGAGTTATCAATTTGTAAACTGCTTATTTCTTAGGGACATTGTCCACATAAAGTTTTTGTAAAGCATCTAATATTTCACTGTTCTAACCACCCAGCTTAACCATAAATTTTTGTTTGTTCTTGCTTCAGTGTTTGCAAAATTTGTGTTGCTCTGATAGGGCTCTTTTCTTGCTGATGTCTTATTCTTTTTAGTGCCTCAATCTAGATGTCATTCAGATATGTTAAAATAAGTCACTACAAGTTTATTTTGGTGTAAACATTTCTGAAATACATGTATGTTTTTTTCAGAATACACATTTTTCATACACTTTTTGAAGACCCTTCATATTCAAGGGATTGAATTTAATGTTTGTGCATGAAATTGATTCTGTGTAAAGTAAAAAGTTGAGATGCATGAGAAATACAAAGGCAAAACAAATTGGCTCTATAAATTATAGGTCCAGGTGAAAAGAAAATTATTAAATTTGGAGTATATGAGGAAATAAGCAGGAAAGTGAGCAGGGATGGTCAGAGTTTAGTATGCTTAAAATTGACATTATAGAGGACTTATACTTACTGGTAATGATAAGTTCGAAGCAGCATTTCTCAACCCTAGAACTATGTACATTGTGGAATGCATAATTCTTTGTGTGTGTCTATGAGTGTGTTTGTATGGGGCTATCTTGTGCAATGAATGATATTTCCCAGCATCTGGGTCTTTTCACTAGATGTCAGTAGCAATCCTCCTCCCTCCCCATTTGAGACAACAAAAATGTCTCCAGATGTGGGCACATATTTCCTGCAGAGGCAACATTTCTTTACATTAAGAATCCTTTGGTCTAGAATATGCCCATGGGAGTGAGTGAAGAGGTAAAGGGCAAAGTCACAAAGGATATGGGGTTAAGAGATTTGGAACAATCACCTACAGGTATTTGAAATTACTAAGATTTAAGAAATCAACGGTTTGGGAGAAAGTTACAATGAAAAGGAGCCAAAATCACAAATAAATGATAGGGAAGTAATTTGGATTTTATAGATACAGCATTACAAATGGATAGTGAGTGATACAGTGTGAACAGTGAGATGATGTGAAAATTTTCAAATGGGAGTTTTAGGGACAAGGAAGAGAAAATAGTCAGGAAGTGAAAGTGAGGACTAAGGAAGATAACTCTCCAAAGCCTGTACCAGTGAAGGAAAAGTAGATACAGTCTGAGACTGCAAGGGAAGTGGGGTTCTCAAGACAGATCCTAGTTTGAATTAGAACAATAAGGTCAAGTAAATGCCCAAAGTTGATAATATAGGAAATTTAGTTGCTCATGGTCCATGAATATGTTATCAGAAGGTAGGGTGGATGGGTTTCATGAGTTATGATGAGACAAAGGAGGGAGTAGACTATGAGCCGTATTTAAAGAGTTCAAGTCTTCTTTTGGTCAGCCATATTAACAGAGGATGGAGAAGAAAGAACTCCTGGTAAACTCCAGACAGTCAGTGGTTTCAAGGCTCTCAATGTCAGGAATATAGGAGGATGGGTCCAATACAGAGGGTCTAGGAAATGCTGTAGACCCTGAAAATGGACTCTTCGAGGCCTGAATAAAGGTGGGGAGTCTTATCTGCAGTGCTTGGAACTCTATCTTGCCTTATCTCTGGGAAAAGTAAGACCTTGTGGAAGTATGGTCATACATCAAGTGAATAGGAATCACTCCTCCCTCTTGAGCCTTCTCGATGGGCAGTAGCAAAAATAGAGAAGCTAGATCTTACTATGAGTGCTATTTATCCTGATTCCTATAACAGAAGCATGAGGGTCTAGGAAGACAGAATCTTATCCTAAAGTTGATCACTCATCAGGAGTAGTAGTCTTGAGCTGGCCCCTACCAATGTAGGAAGCAAGAGGAAGTCAATCTAGTGTGGTAGAAAAGAAGTAGAGCATTTGCTTGGACTGCGATTGATAAGATAATGGAATATATACATATGTTGGAGAGAGTTACAAATATTCAGTTAAGGGATAGTATATAATGGATAAAAGCATACAAATTAAGTTTTGTCTTCATCTAACTCTCAATCCTCAAATGAGAAAAGGTTGCTGTTAATGAGTGAATTAGGAAAACAACTAAAGAAACATGATAGTTTAAATTAATCTACTGAATACAAGCCTGTTCAGGGATGAAAGAGGAGAGAGAAATGGTACTGATCAGGTTAGATGAGCATGTCTGGCCTAAGATAGCTGTTGAGTACATGAGGGAGGTGTGTGTGCACATTTGTGCACATCTGTGTGTTTGTGTGTGTGTAGGCATGTGTGAGTGTATTTATATGCAGATATGTGTATAATATAGATACATTTATATAGAGACATAGATCACAGACATATGTTCAAAGGAAATATATATGCATATATTATATACAGAATGGAAAATGCAAATTTCAAGAAGTATCGAAGTGCTTTCTACATGGGTGAAAATGTTTCATTTCTACAGTGAACTTTACTGAAGAATAAATAAATTAATTGCTTTTTAAAATCATTCATAGGATTGGATTGGCATTTCTAGTGTTTCTTTGTGACTCCATGCCAGACTTGTACCATGAGGTCACAATTGTTTGCATACTCAGAACTCAAACATAATATGGGATTAGAAGAACATGAGAAAAAATGACACCTTACTATTATTTAACAGTTTATTTTGTTTATTTGCTTTAGTCTCAAACTTCTTGTGTCACAAATTTTGCAATGTATCTGAGGAGTCATTCCCACATTAATTCATATCACATCCAATATAAACCAAAGTTAGCTTATCTGGCTAATTTTTTTCATAACCAATGTCTTTATTATCAGTTGACTCCTTTTAAAATAACTATTGGGGACATTTTTATTAAGAAGCATGTTAAGAAGATTTAGGTAAATGAGACTGAGTTTACATTGTGTTTGAAGAGGCACCTTGACATTTAATGACACTACATAGACTGGAATTGTCCAAGATTTTACTCTTAAACTTACATATTTTTACAGAATACACAAGAGTGTATTACTATCAATAATTAAATAATCTGTCAAGACAAAAAGAATAAATTTAGCATACTATTGTCTTTCAAACTAGGTTACATTCTAGAGCATATGGATATCCATGTCCAAGTCATTATTTACAACACATCTCCATAGCCATTACTTTTCTTTCCTGCCTACAGCTTATCATTTAAAAGATCCTAGGAATATGTACCATCCTCTTGGGTCTATATATACATTTTCCTTGGCACATTATGTATAGGGAAATAATATTACTGACGATTGCTTCTTCTAATACCAGGGTAAATTCTAGTGGGTTTTAGGGTGGAGCCAAGATGGCCAAATAGGAACAGCTCCGGTCTACAGCTCCCAGCATGAGTGATGCAGAAGACGGGTGATTTCTGCATTTCCATCTGAGGCAAACAGGGTCCGGAGTGGACCTTTAGCAAACTCCAACAGACCTGCAGCTGAGGGTCCTGTCTGGTAGAAGGAAAACTAACAAACAGAAAGGACATCCACAACAAAAACCCATCTGTACATCACCATCATCAAAGACCAGAAGTAGATAAAACCACAAAGATGGGGAGAAAACAGAGCAGAAAAACTGGAAACTCTAAAAAGCAGAGCACCTCTCCTCTTCCAAAGGAACGCAGTTCCTCACCAGCAATGGAATAAAGTGGACAGAGAATGACTTTGACGAGTTGAGAGAAGAAGGCTTCAGACGATCAAACTACTCCGAGCTACAAGAGAAAATTCAAGCCAAAGGCAAAGAAGTTAAAAACTTTGAAAAAGAATTAGACGAATGTATAACTAGAATAACCAATACAGAGAAGTGCTTAAAGGAGCTGATGGAGCTGAAAGCCAAGGCTCGAGAACTACGTGAAGAACAATGCGATCAACTGGAAGAAAGGGTATCAGCGATGGAAGATGAAATGAATGAAATGAAGCAAGAAGAGAAGTCTAGAGAAAAAAGAATAAAAAGAAATGAACAAAGCCTCCAAGAAATATGGGACTATGTGAAAAGACCAAATCTATGTCTGATTGGTGTACCTGAAAGTGACAGGGAGAATGGAACCAAGTTGGAAAACACTCTGCAAGATATTATCCAGGAGAACTTCCCCAATCTAGCAAGGCAGGCCAACATTCAGATTCAGGAAATACTGAGAAGGCCACAAAGATACTCCTCGAGAAGAGCAACTCCAAGACACATAATTGTCAGATTCACCGAAGTTGAAATGAAGGAAAAAATGTTAAGGGCAGCCAGAGAGAAAGGTCGGGTTACCCACAAAGGGAAGCTCATCAGACTAACAGCTGAACTCTTGGCAAAAACTCTACAAGCCAGAAGAGAGTGGGGGCCAATATTCAACATTCTTAAAGAATTTTCAACCCAGAATTTCATATCCAGCCAAACTAAGCTTCATAAGTGAAGGAGAAATAAAATACTTTACAGACAAGCAAATGCTGAGAGATTTTGTCACCACCAGGCCTGCCCTAAAAGAGCTCCTGAAGGAAGCACTAAACATGGAAAGGAACAACCAGTACCAGCCACTGGAAAAACATGCCAAATTGTAAAGACCGTCAAGGCTAGGAAGAAACTGCATCAACTAAAGAGCAAAAAAACCAGCTAACAACATAATGACAGGATCAAATTCACACATAACAATATTAACTTTAAATGTAAATGGACTAAATGCTCCAATTAAAAGACACAGACTGGCAAATTGGATAAAGAGTCAACACCCATCAGTGTGCTGTATTCAGGAAACCCATTTCATGTGCAGAGACACACATAGGCTCAAAATAAAAGGATGGAGGAAGATCTACCAAGCACATGCAAAACAAAAAAAGGCAGGGGTTGCAATCCTAGTCTCTGATAAAACAGACTTTAAACCAACAAAGATCAAAAGAGACAAGGCCGTTACACAATGGTAAAGGGATCAATTCAACAAGAAGAGCTAACTATTCTAAATATATACACACCCAATCCAGGAGCACCCAGATTCATAAAGCAAGTTCTGAGTGACCTACAAAGAGACTTAGACTCACATACAATAATAATGGGAGACTTTAACAACCCACTGTCAACACTAAACAGATCAACGAGACAGAAAGTGAACAAGGATACCCAGGAATTGAACTCAGCTCTGCACCAAGCGGACCTAATAGACATCTACAGAACTCTCCACCCCAAATCAACAGAATATATATTTTTTTCAGCAGTGCACCACACCTATTCCAAAACTGACCACATAGTTGGAAGTAAAGCTCTCCTCAGCAAATGTAAAAGAACAGAAATTTTAACAAACTGTCTTCTCAGACCACAGTACAATCAAACTAGAACTCAGGATTAAGAAACTCACTCAAAACCACTCAACTACATGGAAAATGAACAACCTGCTCCTGAATGACTACTGGGTACATAACGAAATGAAGGCAGAAATAAAGATGTCCTTTGAAACCAACGAGAACAAAGACACAACATACCAGAATCTCTGGGACACATTCAAAGCACTGTGTAGGGGGAAATTTATAGCACTAAATGCCCACAAGAGAAAGCAGGAAAGATCTAAAATTGATACCCAAACATCACAATTAAAAGAACTAGAAAAGCAAGAGCAAACATATTCAAAAGCTAGCAGAAGGCAAGAAATAACTAAAATCAGAGCAGAACTGAAGGAAATAGAGACACAAAAAACCCTTCAAAAAATTAATGAATCCAGGAGCTGGTTTTTTGAAAATATCAACAAAATTGATAGACTGCTAGCAAGACTAATAAAGAAGAGAGAAGAATCAAATAGACGCAATAAAAAATGATAAAGGTGATATCACCACCGATCCCACAGAAATACAAACTACCATCAGAGAATACTACAAACACCTCTATGCAAATAAACTAGAAAATCTAGAAGAAATGGATAAATTCCTCGACACATACACCCTCCCAAGACTAAACCAGGAAGAAGTTGAATCTCTGAATAGACCAATAACAGGCTCTGAAATTGTGGCAATAATCAATAGCTTACCAACCAAAAAGAGTCCAGGACCTGATGGATTCACAGCCGAATCTTACCAGAGGTACAAGGAGGAACTGGTACCATTCCTTCTGAAACTACTCCAATCAATAGAAAAAGAGGGAACCCTCCCTAACTCATTTTATGAGGCCAGCATCATCCTGATAGCAAAGCCTGGCAGAGACACAACCAAAAAAAAAGAATTTTCGGCCAATATCCTTGATGAACATTGATGCAAAAATCCTCAATAAAATACTGGCAAACCAAATCCAGCAGCACATCAAAAAGCTTATCCACCAGGATCAAGTGGGCTTCATCCTTGGGATGCAAGGCTGGTTCAACATACGCAAATCAATAAATGTAATCCAGCATATAAACAGAACCAAAGACAAAAACCACATGATTATCTCCTTAGATGCGGTAAAGGCCTTTGACAAAATTCAACAAATCTTCATGCTAACAACTCTCAATAAATTATTGATGGGACGTATCTCAAAATAATAAGAGGTATCTATGAGAAACCCACAGCCAATATAATACTGAATGGGCAAAAAGTGGAAGCATTCCCTTTGAAAACAGGCACAAGACAGGGATGCCCTCTCTCACCACTCCTATTCAACATAGTGCTGGAAGTTCTGGCCAGAGCAATCAGGCAGGAGAAGGAAATAAAGGGTATTCAATGAGGAAAAGAGGAAGTCAAATTGTCCCTGTTTGCAGATGACATGATTGTATATCTAAAAAACCCCACTATCTCAGCCCAAAATCTCCTTAAGCTGATAAGTAACTTCAGCAAAGTCTCAGGATACAAAATCAATGTAGAAAAATCACAAGCATTCTTATACACCAATAACAGACAAACAGAGAGCCAAACCATGAGTGAACTCCCATTCATAATTGCTTCAAAGAGAATAAAATACCTAGGAATCCAACTTACAAGGGATGTGAAGGACCTCTTCAAGGAGAACTACAAACCACTGCTCAATGAAATAAAAGAGGATACAAACAAATGGAAGAACATTCCATGCTCATGGGTTGGAAGAATCAATATCGTGAAAATGGTCATACTGCCCAAGGTAATTTATACATTCAATGCCATCCCCATCAAGCTACCAATGACTTTCTTCACCGAATTGGAAAAACTACTTTGAAGTTCATATGGAACCAAAAAAGAGCCCGCATCGCCAAGTCAATCCTAACCCAAAAGAACAAAGCTGGAGGCATCATGCTACCTGACTTCAAACTATACTACAAGGCTACAGTAACCAAAACAGCATGGTACTGGTACCAAAACAGAGACATAGATCAATGGAACAGAACAGAGCCCTCAGAAATGATGCCACATATCTACAACTATCTGATCTTTGACAAACCTGACAAAAACAAGCAATGGGAAAAGGATTCCCTATTTAATAAATGGTGCTGGGAAAACTGGCTAGCCATATGTAGAAAGCTGAAACTGGATCCCTTCCTTACACCTTATACAAAAATTCATTCAAGATGGATTAAAGACTTACATGTTAGACCTAAAACCATAAAACCCTAGAAGAAAACCCAGGCATTACCATTCAGGACATAGGCATGGGCAAGGACTTCATGTCTAAAGCACCAAAAGCAATGGCAACAAAAGCCAAAATTGACAAATAGGATCTAATTAAACTAAGGAGCTTCTGCACAGCAAAAGAAACTACCATCAGAGTGAACAGGCAACCTACAAAATGGGAGAATATTTTTGCAACCTACTCATCTGACAAAGGGCTAATATCCAGAATCTACAATGAACTCAAACAAATTTACAAGAAAAAAACAACCCCATCAAAAAGTGGGCAAAGGACATGAACAGACACTTCTCAAAAGAAGACATTTATGCAGCCAAAAAACACATGCAAAAATGCTCATCATCACTGGCCATCAGAGAAATGCAAATCAGAACCACAATGAGATATCATCTCACACCAGTTAGAATGGCCATCATTAAAAAGTCAGGAAACAACAGGTACTGGAGAGGATGTGGAGAAATAGGAACACTTTTACACTGTTGGTGGGACTGTAAACTAGTTCAACAATTGTGGAAGTCAGTGTGGCGATTCCTCAGGGATCTAGAACTAGAAATACCATTTGACCCAGCCATCCCATTACTGGGTATATACCCAAAGGACTATAAATCATGCTGCTATAAAGACACATGCACACGTATGTTTACTGCGGCACTATTCACAATAGCAAAGACTTGGAACCAACCCAAATGTCCAACAACGATAGACTAGATTAAGAAAATGTGGCACATATACACCATGGAATACTATGCAGCCATAAAAATGATGAGTTCATGTCCTTTGTAGCGACATGGACAAAACTGGAAATCATCATTCTCAGTCAACTATTGCAAGGACAAAAAACCAAACACTGCATGTCTCACTCATAGGTGAGAATTGAATAATGAGAACACATGGACACAGGAAGGGGAACATCACACTCTGGGGACTGTTGTGGGGTGGGGGGAAGGGGGAGGGACAGCATTAGGAGATACACCTAATGCTAAATGACAAGTTAATGGGTGCAGCACACCAACATGGCACATGTGTACATATGTAACAAACCTGCACATTGTGCACATGTACCCTAAAACTTAAAGTACAATAAAAAAAAATTACATAATGCCAAAAAACAAAAATAAAAATTCTAGTGGGTTTTTTTCTCTCTCTAGTTACCTGATTTTTGAATTCTTCAATTAATTTATGATGGGTTATTGAATTGCTGGTTCTGATACTTTTTAATGTGATTTTTTTTAAATGACAGGGCAGGAGCCTCAATAATTAGTTTTATACTGCTGTTTTTCTTCAATAATCAGAGATGAAGGGGAAGTACACATGTACATATTATGTGTATTATATTTGCCATCTGAGATTCAGACACTATTTTCTCCCAATCAGGGGAGGGAATTTTTTTTTAATACAAACCATAACTTTTATTTTCGGCTACCTAATTATGAGAAGCCTAGGGTGCTTGGGAATATTTTGCTGAATAGCTGGTCCCAAACTATCAGAAAACTACTAAATCCTAAGCTTTTAAGTTTTGAGATTTAGAAAGATCCCACCTGTATTAGAAGGTAAATTAAACACACACAGAAAAAGGCTCTTGATAGAAAAGATTTTTAGTGGAATCATCTTGCTACTTTTTTTTTTTTTTTGAGACGGAGTCTCGCTCTGTCGCCCAGGCTGGAGTGCAGTGGCGCAATCTCGGCTCACTGCAAGCTCCGTCTCCCGGGTTCATGCCATTCTCTTGCCTCAGCCTCTCTGAGTAGCTAGGACTACAGGCGCCTGCCACCACGCCCGGCTAATTTTTTTGTATTTTTAGTAGAGATGGGGTTTCACCGTGGTCTCGATCTCCTGACCTCGTGATCCGCCCGCCTCGGCCTCCCAAAGTGCTGGGATTACAAGCGTGAGCCACCGTGCCCGGCCATTTTGCTACTTCTTGAAAAACACAAAGAGCTTTAAGAAAAACAGTTCTTTTCCAGGGCTTCTCTATTATCACCCTGGAGAGTTCCATATTTTTCACTACTTGGGGTTAAAGTAGTATAGTTACATGTGGAAATGGAGGAGGTAATTAAATTAAAATTCCTGGAGGAAGTAATCATTAAAAGCTTAATTCAAATTTTGTCAATTAATTGCTTTATTCATGGCCTTACAAAATGAAAGGTAATGTGAAAATAGGCAAATCTAAGAAAGGCCTTGGCAATAGAGTACTTGCAGCCTGCAGAGTTCAATACTCACAGTGTTACTCGAAGCAAGGTCAGTTTAACTGAAATGGGAAAATTGTGGGTGAACGGAGGAACATACACTGAAGAAAAAAAAGTTAATTACAAGGGAATGAGCAAGAGCAAAGTCAATATACTTAACAAATTTAGATTTTCACCCATAAAGAATCCAGAATGCATGCACTGGTATGGGTGGGGTGGGGGTTCTTTGACTGACAATGTTTGAGGGAGTCTTAGTCCCTGGGGACATAGAGATACTCAGCTATCAGTTTGGTGAAACAGAATATTTCATTTTCTGCTTACTTGGCCATGCCAGAACTCAGAGCCATCCTGAGCTTTTCTGTTGTGCCCCCTTAGGGAGAGCAACACAGGAAAACTATTCTTTTTTCTTTCTCTCTCTCCTTTCTCTCTCCTTAAAATAAAATAAAATGAATAGAGAAATAGATGCACATGAACATCCATAGATACTTAAGCTTCTACTGGTTTCCTTCTGAATGAATTCTTTCTGTATATCATTTCTGCTGTCCTTTACTCCCAAAACATAATGTCATACTTCACACATCAGACTTTTCCTTCAGCATGACAAGCTGTCTTCTTCCCCAAACCTGAGTGTCAATGCAGAGCATGCTACCAGGTGCATACCAGTCAGCCTTGCGCCATTTATAGGGGTTTGTTTGTCAAAGTTCACAGCTTAGCAACATTTACTGCTACTCTAACTTTCTCTGCAATGTTATGGTTGTAATTATTTGGTGTTATTCTGGGAGTTAATTGCCAGGAAACAAAATTAAGGGAGCATGTCTGATCCTTTTCCTCCTCTGAGACTACTGGAAAAAGAATTGAAAAGAGGTGAGCCTTAATATCAATCCAGCATGGACCATTTCTCTTGTCATTGATCTCATTGAAGGAGCTCACTTCAGGAAAGTCACAAAGAGGTCAGAAGATTTTCAACTGCCAGCTTCTATATGCATTGCAACTTCCAAAGACTTTCAACAATTTGGTGTGGATATTCTGAAAATCTAGCTCTCTTCTCTATCATGAGATTGCAGAGTATAGTCCTGGTTTTCATTGCACTAATAGAGCAGATCTTAGAGAAATATTTAAATGAGGCATTTTAGTAGCCATTATATTTAAAAGCCACTATATCTTACATTTTTAGAAAAAAAAGGTCTAAGTCATTTGAGATAATTGAATGATATCATTGATAAAATGTAATCAAAAGGTGATTCTGACTGCAGAAAGTGTGAAATACATATTTGGATCGTTAAGTCTGAAAGAGGATCACCTTAAACAGGATGTTAAGTTCAGAAGGGTTTATGTCATCACTAGTATATCCATCAACCTGGGGTTACTCAGGGTTTACTGAGAAATAGGAGAAAGAGCCATATCAGCTCATTTTCCCTTTTTAAGAGACAGAATTATTGTCATTATTTTCTAACATAGGAATCCCATGCAACTGCTTGGATCTGTTTTGTCTTGACCTCTACTTCAATTTCAATGACAGAGTGCCTCATAGAAGGCAGCTCACAGCAGAACTGTGCCCTTGTCCAAGCACAGCTTCTTCTTCTTCTTTCTGCTGTGTGTCAGTCATGGCCTGGGCTTCTCTGAATAACCCAGTGTTCATTTCACATACAAACAATTAGAGAGGAAACTATTTGTCTTTATTGCTGAGGCTCCAACAGATGTTTTGTTAATAGTGGTAAAGCATCCTCATCCAAAGTATTGCTTTATGATGGGAAAACACTGCCTGGTGCTAACATTTGAATTGTTATAACTTTGAAAATGTTCACATTCTACTTTGAAGGGCAAACACACTTAAAATTAAAGACATCATTGTTTTATATGTTAATATCCTATACTCACAATTGATTTTTAAATGTTCTGCACATTCATAGAGTTTGTACACATTAAAATATTACTGCTGGGCAAAATTCTGCTAAGGTATGGTTAAAAAATATTGAATGCTTTTTGGGAAACAGAACTATGTCTTTACGAAATAAATAGGACTTCAGGGCAGGCTTAAATTTCTTCAGCTGGTAAATGCTTTTCTTCAGGCTATCACGTGAATTTTAGGAGGCATGCTGTTTTCATGGAATTCACTACTTTGTTCAAGTTAATAAAAAAACTCAAATGTTGCAATTTCTATGTATGGTTCTTCTCTCAAATTTTTAAGTTTTTTTTTAACTATTTAATAATTAAGATCATCATGTGGAAGGTACACATTCACCATATTCCTGATCAAGAAGGTAATTTTTCATTTTCAAATACTTGAAGCTGTTCTTTCTCTATAGGGTAAGAATGTAAGATGCAATATGAAGCTTTATGACTTTAGTCCAAAACATTTTTATTCATTCATCAATAATCCTCAATCAACTTTTATTTTACCTTGTTAAATGCATATTTAGTACTAATAAGAATGATAAGCCAACTTATATTAGCTCACCTTTTTTGAGTAACAACACCCATGAATCTAGTGGCAACTTTTGACCACCTTCATGAGGCAGAAACTTGGCCAGGGAGAGAGAGGTAGGCCAAAGACAGAAATTTCTCTCTGAGATTTCTCTCTGCTCTCTCATGCATCAGCATAGACTTGGCGTTTAGTAGATCCACATTCTAGGTTGTGGCTCAGGTTATGATCTAATGTGATATATCAGATCACTCAATTTCTCTAAGATGAACTTTCCTAATATATAAAATGTTAATAATCTCAGATTTTTGAGAAAGATTTAAAAAGTTAATTTCTAAAAGTGATTTCCAAGCTCTAAATCGTTATATAAATATTAGTTATTATTATTTCTCCTGGGCCTAGAATTACTTATTACTACTATGGAAAAGAATGTCCTAACTTCGGTTTTCCTTTCTATAGCCTGTGTGACTTCTATTCCAGTTGTTCAATTTCTAAGAACAGACTGTTTTGTGTGCTCTTGAGTTATCATAATAAAACATCTAGTATCCCCCACGTAATAACTCCTCTTTCTCAGCATGGCTTACCTAGAATAATTCCTATGTAGGAATACGCCTCCTTAACTAGATTATATGATAGCATGTGTCAACAATGCAGGGATGATGCTGAGAAAATAAAGATTCTTTAATCACTTGAGATTTACATATACATACACTTATTTCCTTAATTCCTGGGGAATCTTGCCAAGTAATTAGTAGCCATGCATTATACAAGAAAATATTATTTCATATATTTGTATTAATATCAACTAGGTTGTGATTTACTTTGGATAAAGGTATATTAAAGTGTATGAGATTGAAAGTATCCAGTAGAGACAGAAGCACTCACAAGGTAAGTTTAAGGGGGACGGCAATCAAATTGTGGTCAAAGTTTACTTTATAGCAAATTACTAGAGACAAAGATAGACATAAAATAATCATAACTGATTATTCCACTGGGAATATGGAATGATGTTAAATGTGTATGTAAAACAAAAATCACAGAGAACCTGGAAATAGACCCACACAACTGTGGCCAAATGAATTTTGACAAAAGTTTAAAAGCTATTCAATGTATGAATAAATCAATAAACAGTGCTTAAGTAATTGGACATCCACAGGCAAAACATGAAACTCAACCTAAATGTTAACATGAAATGGATCATGACATATCTGCAGAACATATGACTATAAAATTTAGTTAAAATATAGGTGAAAATGTTCAAGATCTAGGGCTAAACAAAGAGTTCTAGACCTGACACCAAAACTACAATCCCCAAAAGGAAAGAAAAAAACATAAATTAAACCTCATCAAAATTAAAAACTTCCCTCTCAAAAAGATCCCATGAAGAGGATGAATATACAAACTACAATGACAACAAATACCAAGCAAAGTGTTTGTTTCTAGGATATATAA